>NC_143525.1:19150089-19312589 GCF_031878675.1 Megascapheus bottae
GATTGGGACCATAATTAGCCACAATAACTATATCCTGTGTATTTTTTTCTTGTTGTGTTTTTCTCCCAGTCAAAGTCAGTATATAACACTGTGTGGAAAATAAACTATAGGACTTGTAGGCAAGGCTGGGAGGGGGAAACTGGGAAAAAGGGAAGGAGAGGGTGACATTATCCAAAAAAGGAAATGTACTGACTTAGGGAATGGTGGCCCCCTTGGTACACCACCTTAATAATAGTGATAAAATTATATATGTATTTTAGAAGTCAGTATACAGGTAGCTTTGGTTCTAGGTTTCTGGAGGGGTCCTTTCCCTCCTCACCATTTAGTTTCCATCCACCCCATTGGGCCTGTGCCCCATCTCCCCATCATTCGGCCTCCGCTTCTCTTGGTCTTGTTAATTATATAATTCCAGAGTCCCTGTTCCTGGTGTTTCCCAGGCTCTGGTTCCATCTCCCCCATTGCTCCTTTGCTTTACTACCTGAGGTCACCGTTTCCTTCTAGGCACCCCACCCCCCACCATCGCTGAAACTCTGCACTCCTTCTGAGGCTGGAGGCAGCTGGGGAGCAGTCAGGAGTCCCTGCCTGCCCAGGCCCAGCCCTATTGATTAGGGGAAGGGAAGACACATCAGAGACTCCACTCCCCAGCCTCACCAGTGCTGCTAATATTAGCGCAGGAAGGCAGCTCACTGATGGATTAGGAGAAATTAAGAATTCAAATTCTGTAATTTGAATTGAAGGACCGCTGCTTGCTGACAGCTAATACTTCCCCAGAAATTAATGAGTGAAGGAGGGCGGCAGTACTAGGTTTCTTCCTGACAATACCATCATCTCCCCTGCTTTGTGATCTACGCCTTTGAGACCTGATCTTCAGGCAGACACTGGTCCAGAAGCCTGGGGTCCTGTTTGTCTCAGATCTCAGTTCCAGATCTTTGCCTGTCCCAGAAATTCTTGGGAGCTGGCCTCCTAATTCCCACATGAGCCCTCGGTACCCTGGGCATGGAGGCTGGCAGGCTCAGGGAAAGGTTAGGTAGAGGCACAGGACAAAGGTTCTGGACCAGGGCGGACCTTGTTTCAGCGCCTCCTGTCTGCAAGTGACCCTTACAATTGTGTAAACCTGCTCAGGACTGCAGTCTGTAAAATGGAAATTGTAATTTACTCCATTTTGGGGGATGTTACACATTACAATGATGGAAACATATAAGGGCTACCTTCTTCCGATTCTCCCTCCTTCCTCCTTCCTGTGCATCTCTGCTGTTTGGTCCTTCTCAGTGCCAATCTCTTCCTGGCAGCTACACTATCCTCACCACCTGGAAATTAACTCCAGGAAACCTTCCTAGATTTTTGTCCTGTCTAGCTTGGCCTAATGACTGGCTTCAGCATTGGGATGTGTGTGTGTGGTGTGTGTGTGTATGTATGTATGTATGTGTGGTCAGAACTTCTTGCTCTTGCTTAGCTTTATCAATCACTTGAGCTATGCTTCCCGTTCTGTCATTTTTCTGGTTAACTAGAGATTGGAATCTCTTGAATATGTCGGCCTGAGCTGGCTTCAAACCTCCATTCTCAGATCTCAGCCTCCTATGTAACTAGGATTACAGGCGTGAGCAACCAACATCTGGCTTCTCACAGACTTTTCTTTTTTTTCTTTTTTTTATTTTATTGGCCCCCTTCTCTTTCTGGCCCCGCTCGCTCCGGCCCCTTCTCGCTCTGGCCCCGCTCGCTCCGGCCTCGCTGGCTCTGGCTCGGCTCGCTCCCGCACGCTCGGGTCCTGCTCGCTCCTGCCCCGCTCACTCCGGCCACCACTCGGTTGGGCTCTGTTCACTTCAGCTCAGCTCGCTTCTTTCGCTCTCTGTCGCCGTCGCAGTCTCGTCTCTGCCACTTCCGGCTTGGTTGTGTATGTGGGATACCGAGGAATCGAACCCGGGTCTTTGTGCATGCTAGGCAAGCACTTTAACCGCTAGGCCAAACTCCCGGGCCCCCCCTCACAGACTTTTCTACCTAGGTTGGCTTCAAACTTTAATCCTCCAGGTACACAGGAAGCTAGAAATACAGGTATGAGCTAACAAAGCCTGGTAATTCATTTTTTAAAAAATAGACTGACATGGTAGGAGATTAATCAAACCTATTGGGTTCCATTTCTGGCCCCAAATTGCTAAATTTTCCTCATTTGCCATCTCACACATGTGAGGGTTTTTTGCTCCCCGCCCCCGCCCATACAGGGGGCTTAAACTCAGGGCTTTGTACTTCCTTGCTCACAGCCCGCACTCCACCCTTTGGGCCACACCTCCAGCTTAGCTTTAGTTTGTTTTTGAGAAGGCCGGCCTCTGACTTTGATCCTCCTATTTCTCCCACTTGAGTAGCCAGGATTACAGATATGCACCACCACACCTAGCTAGGAACACATACTTTCCAAGTAGCTGGGGGCATTGTGGGCAGGAAACAAAGCATCTAGATCCTTTGCCTTCTACACTGTCCCTCAGTTCACTGACAGGAAGTCCCTCCCACCACTGCCTCCCGCCCCACCCCCTTGCCCTTACTCTGGTGTTCTCTTTCCTGCTGGGGCTCCTACTGGATCCAGTCACAGGGAGGATGTTTTGGGGATGGGGTTCCTGTCAGCAGTCCCATCATCCACTGCCCTTCAAGGGCACAGGCGAGCAGGCTCCTGCCTGGCATTCCCATGCTGCTCCCGCCCTCCTGTGGCCCCTCTGATGCATAAATCGCCTTTTCCCAGATCCAATTAAAACGGTGTTTGGAGCAAGGTTGAAATAATCACATAATCATTTTCTCCAGTAAAGTTACTGGCTGGAACCTGATTTGAAAGCCGAGCTGGTAATTGAATCTGAGGGGCAGCGACAGCAGAGGGGCTGAGGGTGGAAGATTGGAGGCTCCTGACTGCGTTTACCCCTCACACTGACTCTGTGTGTGTGTTCCAACCCCTCTCTTCTTACTGTTCATCACCATCTCCCTCCTTCCTCTCACTGATGCCTCTTGGGGCCTCAGAATACTCAGAGAGGACCATGTGTCCAAAGCCTATGCCATCAGACTTGTTCAGGTGGAGAGGCCACATACTCATTGTCACCCAGTGGGGTGAGACGAGGTCAGGACTCCCGCTCAGGTTTTTGACTCTCCAGCCAGTGCACTGGTTCTCTTGAAGGAAGCCCTAAGACTGGTTCCATACATAACCATGCACTCCCCATCCCTTCCTCCCCTGCCCACCTTCTTCCACCATCTCCCATGATTCCTTAGGCTAGCCCTGCCACATTCTATCTCCTGAGGGGAGGGCAGAGGAAAAGAGATTTACCTGCTTGACCTGTGACCCAATGGGCCATGAAGGCAGTGAACAAACATCTCTTATACCCAGACTGGGTGGCTTTGTCCTTCCCCAGTGTCCTTTCTACCTGTCCAGTCCTTCACAGTGTCCCTCCTCCTGGCCCTAGACTGGAGCTGCCAACATCTGCACCTTGTGATGGCTAGTTTCTGCCTCCCTGCAGGAAATATTCATCTTGGAGATGCTGGGAGAGCAGAGGTAAACCAAATGGAAGCTGCTATCATAAATTAGGACATCGAGGTCGGTGGAGGAGCAATTTCACCTGCAGCAGGGGAGACTGGGGGCTTCCTTGCTGACATGAGCTTTAAGCTGAGGCCTCAAGGACTGTGAAGGAGTATGTTCATGCAAAGGCTGGGAAACAAGGAAGAACTGGGTGTGATCTCGGGCAAGCTGAGATCTCGGTGTCTTCATCTCTAGAATGGACACCAGGCTCTTCTGCCTCATAGGATTCTGGAGAAGAACCAGTACAGACATATTGTGTGAGATGGAAAATTCCACTCAACTGCTTATTTTATTAATGAAAAGCATCCCCCACGCCCATTCTAGAGAGGGGGTATCCAGGGTTGGAGAGAATGGAAGTGAGAGCAATACTGGTTAAGGCTTGCTTTGGAGAGCCTTGTGGTTCTTTGGGATTAAGAGCTAGAGCATCCAGAGGTGGAAATTGCCTGACCACCTAGCTAGGAGATATAGGAGTGGACAAAACCCCAGTTTTGATACCCAGTTTCTAATGCACCACCAGCACCCTCTGGGCTTTGGGTAATTTGAGTTTGGGAGTCAGGATGGGTTTAGGTCTCCTTGTGTAACTTGCAGCCAATCAATCTCTGCTCTGCCTCCAGCAGGGCTCTCACTGAGGATGCCGTTCTGGGATGTACCAGCTGGCTGGGGAGGCGACTCCTGACTCCCTCCTCTCCATCCCCCAGTGCCCTCTCCCCTCTGGAGGCAACCTAGCCATTGGCAAGTTTTTGTGTCTTTCCTATCAGTTAATGGCACCAGTCACTGAGCTTCCTGCCCCTCGGCCCGCTGAAGGCAGTGCTGGTGGCTCCAGTGCCCTTCCTGGCATGCTTGGCCTCCTGGTCAGCAGCTGCAGGGGTGAGTCACGGCTCTCATTAGAGCTTAATTAATCAATTGAGTTAATCAGACAGCTGGGATGTGCTGTGGTTGCAGATGGGGGTGGGAGAGAAAGCCAAGCATGAGGGGTTGGGCTGGGTGATCTGGGACTGGCAGGCCCAGGGTTGGAGCGGAGCCGAGTAATTTGGCAAGGGAGGGAGAAGGGCATTGGCCAAGTGGGCACCTGAAGTAGCAGAAAGGGATGAATGGGTTCAGTAAGCGCCCATGGGCAGTGGTGGCCCTGAAAAGCACTCTTTGTAGGGTGCCAGATACAGAGCCTGGAGGAGGCAGAAGTGGGACGTCTCCTGCTCCACTCTGAGAGCTATCTGAAATCCTGACTTGAATGAAAGGGGAAAAGACAAAAGACAGATACAGAAAGATAGGTCATCATATTCTCAGTAGGGGAAGACTAGACACGAATAGGACTCAGGCGTCTGTCCAGCTGGGCTCTTCGGCTCTGGACATCTGCACGGAGTGGATGAGGAGGGGCCAGGGGAGCAGAGCCAAGGGCGGGCAGGAGTCCAGTAAGAATACTGGAAGGAGGGGAGCACCTGAGGGGCTTTACATCGTGGTTGGTGAAATGTCGGTTCATCTATAGTTCCCTCCCATCTGACCTTGCTGTTTCCTTGGGTGGGGAGGGACAGGAAGTGGGAGGGTGGAAATTGGCGTCAGAAAGTATGCACTGACTCTGCTGATAATGCTGCCCTCCAGAGGCTTACCCTTTCCAAAAGGTGAGAGACAGAGGCTGAGGGAGAGGGCCATGAAAGGGCTATAGCAGATAGAGGAGAGCAGGCATTTCCCATTAGGTTCCCAGGAAAGGGTTTACAGGCGAGGCATTTGAGCTGGGCCTTGCAGAATGCCCGGGGTGGGAGGGAGTGGGGGGATTCCAGTAAGCAGAAGTGAAAGAACCAAGTGCCAATGGTTCATGTCTGGTTAGCTACTCAGCTAACGTACCAGTTCAAAGTCAGCCAGTGTAGGAAAGTCTGTGTGACACTTAACTCCAATTAACCAGCCCCCCCCCCACCAAAAAAAAATGGCTGGAAGTGGAACTGTGGCTCAAGTGAGGCGCTAGCCTTGAGCTACAAAGCTCAGGACAGTGCCTTGAGTTCAGGCTCCAAGAATCACACACACACACACACACACACACACACACACACACGCACGCACGCACGCACGCACGCACGCACGCAGCTAAAAATGAAAGAGGAAGAAACTCCCCAAGCCAAGGTGGAAAGGCTGGAAGGCACCAGACTGGCTGGTTGGGGAGTGTGGTTGTTTGTGTCTGTTGGAAGAAAAAGACTTGTGCTTAAGGCTCCTTGGATGACAAGCCAAGGAGTCTGAAATTGAATTTGGCTTGATAATGGAAACACAGAAAGGCTCTAACTGGGAAGAACAGGCTTGAAGCAGCTAAGGAAGAAGAAGCTCTGTGCAAGTGGCTCTGTGTAGGATGGAACCAGATGGGAAAGCCCTGAAACACAGGAGAGGAAGCAGAAAAGCATGCGTTTATGTGTGTGGGTGTGCCTGGGGGGGGGTGCATGAACTTGGTGTGTTGTATATATGTGAAGGGGACGGTATGTGTGTACTTGTGATAGAGGGAGGGGGCAGGATTTTATGCCTGTGAGCACTATGTAGAGGTGACAGACCCCCTCCAAGCCTTGACAAAGACTGAGCTCCTCAGCTTGGAAACACACACACACACACACACACACACACACACACACACACACTCACTGATGCCTGCACATGCATATGCAATGTCCAGACTTTTACTTTTGGTGATGGGGAAAGAAATGGATTCACAAGATCTCCTAATCTCTGCCTGTTGAGTAACTAGAATTACAGGTATGAATTACTGTGTCTGGTTGTACTTTAAAAAAATTTTCAGTACTAGGGTTTGAATTCCATCATGTTAGTGAGTACTCTACCTACCCCTTAAGCCATACTCACAGCTCTCTTTCTATTCTTTTGGTTCCTTTTGTTGTTGTTGTTAGTCTGGAGGCTTGGATTCCGGGCCTGAGTGCTATCCCTGAGCTTCTTTTACTCACAGCTAGTGCTCTACCACTTGAACCAGAGCACCAGCACTAGCTCTTCATTTCACTAGTTTGTTGGAAATAAGAAGCTCATAGATTTTTCTCAGCCTCCTGAGTAGCTATGATTACAGGTGTGAATCACCAAATGCCCGGAAATCCTCTCATTTTCCAGCTTTGAGATGAGCAGAGAGGGGCTGCCCATCTTCATTTTACAGATAAGGAAGATGGGGCTTGGTGAGGTCAAGGGATTTGGTCAAGGTCATAGAGCCTGGGCAGGGCGGAAGCCAAAAGATCCTAGATCTTAGACCCTAGATCTGAGCCAGCCCAGAGGACGATCCCTTCCTCCACACTAGCATGGCCTGGCTTGGATCACAGCCCCCTCCACCCCCTCCACCTCTGCAGAAGCCACTGTCCAGTCCCCAAGCCCCTGGGAACCTCCCAGTAGAAACAGCCCTCTTGATCCTTCTTGGAAGCAAGAGTCTGATCTCAGGTTAGACCCCCTGGCCTATGACTTCCTCATCAAAGCTGATGCTTTTCCCCCAGCCATTAAAGGCCTGGCTCCTTTGTACCTGCTGCCAGTCACAGAAATGCCTCAGGGCAAATCAAGTCCTGGCTGCTGCTCCCTGGGACAGATCCACTTTCTCCCCGACCTATGGTCCTTTCCTGGACCCCTTCCACCTGGGTTCCACCTCATTTGTCTCCTCCTAGGAGATGAGCATATTCAAGGATGTCACAGAACTGTTGCTTTAATTTCTCCACACCCCCCCCCCACCCGCACCGTCCATCCGTCCCTGGAACGTGATAAAAATACCCAGCATTGATCTTTTTTTTTCTTCCCCTTCTGCCAGGATAATGTTTACCCAGGTGTCAATCAGGAGAAGAATTTGGCTTCCTAATTTCTCTTCTCCTCCCTGGGGGCTGCGTGTCTCCCCGCCTCACATGGACACTGAGCTGGAATCAAGGTTACTAATAATCCCCCAGCACACACAGCCACTGAGAGCACATATATTAAAGTCACATATTGATTTATATTTTCGGGTCCCTCTGCCTTTCTGCCCAATCTCAGCCTTTCTCTCTGCCAAGGAGAGAAAGAGAGGGAGAAAAAAAATTACACAGCTATATTTATCACCAACATGTTTGGTGTAAAGACCATTGTATCCAAAGGTAATTCCTCCCCCACCTTCATGGTCTGATTTGGGGGAGGGGGTATTTGTTTAAAAATAGTGTGTCATCATCTACCCATAAGCATCTATTTTTCTTCTGTTTCTTCTCTAAATTTTCTCTGAAGGTAGCAGTGAAAGATTTAAGGCAGACTGTCAGAGGGACTTCCTGACTTGATAAATGGTGGCCTGCCATTCCTAAATAGGGTTTTTGTTTTGTTTTATTCAGCAGAGAAGGGTATAGAGGGGTTGGGAGGTGTGAGGGAGGCAGGACAATGGATTCAGTTCCTCTAGAAGTCACCCACCTTTCCAAGTGGCTTATGGCCTGTGGTCCCATTTCACAGTTGGAAACATTGAGGCTGGGCTCTGGATTTCCTGTCTGCCTTGACTATTCACCTACACTCCAGGTTTTGATGGGGGAAGGAGAAGCACCTTTTAAACCAGGTGCTGGTGGCTCATGCTTGTAATCCTAGCTACTCAGGAGGCTACGATATGAGGATCATAATTGGAAGCCATCTGCAGCAGGAAAGCCTGTGAAACTTACTTCCAATTAACTTTTTTTTAAGTGGAGCTGTGGCTCAAGTGATAGAATGCTAGACTTGAGCAAAAAACCTAGGCCCTGAGTTCAAGCCCCAGAACCAATGGGTGTACACCCATGGACACGGCACGCACGCACGCGCACACACACACACAAATAAAAATAAAAATACTCTGGGAGGGAGAGGATGTTGACCCCATTTTACACGTAGGGAAACTAAGATTTGAGAAAAAGGCAAAGTTTCACTATAAGCCAGCTGTCCTGACTCCTACCAGCCCCATGCCATGGACATTCTTCTGGGGCTCAGCGAGGAGTAGGTCAGGAACCACGGACAGGCAGCCTTCTTCAGCCCTCCCCAGCCCTCCCCAGCCCTCTCTTGCCTAAAGCTTAGGGTCATGGCCATCTTCCATTCCTTTCTGGGCCCAAGTTCTCCAGGGGGGCTGGAGAAGCTTCTGGCTATGCTTAATGCACTTGGGCTAGGTCAGAACTTTTCCAGAAGGAGCCTGTTCAGCCCCTGCTGCCTTCCATCTCCTACTAGGAACCTCAGGAGACTGGCTGCTTCTAGGGGACCCCTGCTTTCCCCCTCTCCCTCTGTGTATGTGTGTGTCTTGATTGGATTGCCTCCCACTCAGGTTTGGGAATGAGAGACGCTATTTTATCCCCGAACAAGGCAGAAAACTCCTATTTATGGAAAGTCACTACAGTGAGCAAGGCATGGTGGCACACACCTGTAATCTCAGCACTCCAGAAGCAGAGGCAGGAAGATTGCCAGTTTGAAACCAACCTGGGCAATCCAGTGAAACCCACAACGGGGCAAGCAGACCATTGCGCAAGCCCATCCCCGCTTTCAGCTAGGGAAACTGAGACTCAGGGAGCAATAAGAACTCCCCCAAGGTCACCCCCACGATGGGGGGCCCCAGCCTTTTCTTTGGGACTCGGCTCCTCCAGGGTGGCCCCCCACCATCCACCAGACAGGCACGGCAGGGGCGGGGCCAGACAGCGGGGGGGGGGGGCGGGGCGGCGCCGTGGGAATCCGCAACGAGGTCCCTTCCCGGGAACTTGTCCCATGGAGAATCCGTTCCCTCGCGGCCACGGATGATGTATGGCTGGAGCTGATGGGAAACGTGCGGCGGAATGGAAGCGGGCGGCGCGGCATTGAGATTCTGCCGGGCGCGGGGGGCGGCGCCCGCCCTGACTCGGGGCCGGGTAATTGATCTGGAGGTGCCAATTTGCTGCAACTAAATATTTGGTTTCTGCTTCAGCCTGCTCCGCGCTCTGCTCAAACAAACTTCAATTAAAAGCGAAAAGCCAGGGGTGGGGAGGCGGCGAGCCCGGGTCCCCGCGGCCCCGATCAATGGCACCGAGCCTGCGGGCTGCCGAGCGCTGCGCCCGCCCGCGCGGGGCGGGGGTGGAGAGAGGGGGCTCCGCTAGGCCGAGAGGGAGGGAAGGCGGGCGGGCGGGCAGGCGGACAGAGCCGGCGCCCTCTTCCGGATCACCGAACCCCGAGAGCCAGGGAGGCAGAGCCTAAGCCCAAGAGCCATGGCTTAATCTTGGCTCTTGGACCAGTAGTGCCAAGCGTTGGACACAAATAGGACCACATCTCGGTGTCAGAGAGCCTGTGTACTAAGGCAGAGACCCCGGGGAAGTTGGGGTCCTGGGAGATTCGGGGTCCCCTGACCATGTCTGGATGCACCTCGGCCAAGGAACTTTTCTTTCTTTTGGAGGAGAAGAGGCTGTTAGTGGGGCTTGAACTCGGGGCCTGGATGCCATCTCTAAGCTTTTTTACTCAAGGCTAGCTCATTACCACTTGAGGCAGCCACTTCCAGATCTTTTTGATTAATTGGAGATGAGTCACAGGAAGACGACTTTGAACCCTGATCCTCAGATCTCAGCAGGAGCATTTGAACGAGTGGTCCATTCTCTCCCCACCCCACTCCGCCCCACCTTCTCTCTCTAATGCTGCTGGAGAGACCCAGATCCGCTCCCACATTGGTCCTGGTTATGCCTAGGTGGGCCAGAAGCTAACGGTAAACCCAATCCAAACCTCGACCTAGAGAAAGCTGAAGAGCAAGTGTGCAATTGGGGTGTCTGGGGAAGCCACGACAGCCTGGAGCAGAGGACTGAGTTAATGACTGAGTCCCCAGACAGGCAAAGCAACAATCAGACCTGAGTGGTTAGTCCATTCAGAAAGTTTCTGCCCCTTGGGGATCTTCCAGAAGTTTTTTTGGGGAAGACCGGGTGTAGTTTGGGAAACAGGGGGGAGGCGGGGATCTGCTGGTGATGAATGAGGAGGGCTTAAAACAGTTCCGGGAGAGGCTTGATGCGCCATGGGGCTGGGTGTCAGCAGGCAGATGGACAATGGAAGGGTCTTGGTATCATTTCACACAGGGAAATGGCTCTGAGAACCAGAGGAGGGTCAGAAGACAGAAGGGTTGGGAGGGTGAGTGAGGAGCATCTTGTCCTTTGTGCAGTGGAAGGCCATGTGAAATTTTGTCCCTTTATCAAGGCAAGCCAGTTCCTCCAGGTGAGGCTGCCCGCCCCCCAATTTCTTCCCTGCCACCCCTGGGAGCACAGGCCTTGCTTGTGCAGACCCCAGCCTTCAGGCTCCCAGGTGACCTCTGAGTTTCCCCTGGGTACCATCCTTGCTCCCACTTCTCTGTGGGTTTCACACCCTATCCCTCCTGTCCTCCTCACCTCCCAGTAAATGCCTTGCCTCCACTCTCTTCAGCCACCCTCAACCCCCAATTCCTTCTCTTCATGGCTCCAGGCACTAACTTCCCCATGATGGAGGAAGCTGGATCCAGAACTCCAGGAGGCTGAGGAAGAGGTGGGGGCAAGACTGTCCCCAAGAGCCCCCCTCCATCCTGCCCCCACCTCGCTGCTCCAGGGGCTGTAGCACTCCCTGCCTTCTGCTTGAAGCCCCTACCCAGCCTGCAAGCTGGGGGCCTGCCCCCTTCCATTCTCTCCCCCCTCTCTCCCTCACCCGGAGTGCTGAGCTGTGGAGCAGAATGATTTCCTGTAATTGGCCAGCAATCCGGCCGCCCAGCTTGTTCTATTGACATGCTGGTTAGCTGGAAATTGTATTGGAATCTGAGCGACAGGGAGGGGGGTGGAAGGTGGGGGACTGAGAGGTGGCCTTGGGTCCCCGCTGTGTGCAGCCTCAGCTCTACAGGGTGGGATGGGGTTTCCTGGAAGAAGCAGGAAAGCAACTCCTGGCACCTTGTTAGCCTTCAGGTTGTGCCTTCTCTGCCCTCTCCAGGGGGCTCCTCTGCCCATCCCTGAGTACTCCGTTACCTGAGGGTCACGATTGTCACCTCATTCCCACTCCTGACCCTGGGACTGTTTTGTTCTAACCCAGTGTCTTTGTGAGGACAAGTGCTCAGCAAACACTATCTTCCCCATCCCATGCAGATTGTGGAGAGTCCCAAGCCATCACCTGCTCTTCCGGCCCCCCTTCATCCCTGCAGGCTGGAAAGCCAGAGTGTGTGGAGAGCCGACCAACACTAGATAACGAACAGAGGTGCAATCGATGGGGACAGTGCTGCTTTCACCTCAGGCCCTCAGTTCTGGCCCGCCCTCCCTCCCTCCCTCCCTCCTTCCCTCCACAGCGGGGCTGGGAGTGTGGAGATCACCATATGAATGCGTCTTGTAAACTGCAGGGCTGAGATCGCCCCGGAGGGGGTGGGGGAGTAAGGATGGAAGTGGTTTTAGGAGCCGGGCATAGGATGCCCACCCCCCCTGCCCCAGGAAAGATACAGCAAGCGACTGCCACACACCTTTAAAAATGGGGTACAGGGGTGTGCGTTCTGGTCGTGGTGCCCACTGGAGAACTGAGGCCCACAGATGGGATAAAGCTGGTCCTCAAGCTACCCGCCCACCCGCCTGGCCTGAACCTGGGCGCGTGCTGCCGCCTGCTGGCCACAGGGGATACCTGCTGCTCCGGCATGGGCCGTCTTCACATATGGTCAGTAGCTTTGGTCCTACTCCAAAAAAAGCAAGGCTTTCTTCCCTAAGACCACCAAACCTGGGTCAGGAAACCTGAGGAAGGGAGGCATGCGGTGCAGGAAGGAAGCCTGGTGCAGCCAAGTTCAGGACAGAACCTGGCTTCTTCACACTTGCCAACCTGGGACAGGAAAGTGAACTATACCTTCTACTTTGTAAAACCCTTTTTCATGTCTTCCATTTATTAGAGCCCACTTGAGAGGAGGAACCATCATGTTTATTCACCCCCACAAAGGGACGCAGGTTCCACTGCATGTAAGAGGTAGAGCGGGTTCCCAGTCTTGGGTCCTCTACTTTTGGAGGAAGCTCTGGACATGGACAGCTCAGAGCTTGGCTGTGTGACCCAAATCAAACCCCTCCATCTCTGTGCTTCGAATAGTCTGTCACACACACACAGCAGTGCCCAGCATCACAGACATTCACAAAGTTATTTTCACTATCACTAGGTTAACAAGGCACTGCGAGGCTCCCCTCTCCCCAATTTTGCCAGGCTCCACCTAAATGGGGAAGCAAGTAGCTTCTACCATCTGCCCAACACTCTCCTCACTCTCTGGCTCAGCCCTTCTTTGCTACTTGGGAGCATGCAGTAAGAGGTATGAACAGCCTTGGAAAAGGGGGTATTAAAAATGGCCACCACCACAATCACATTCGTCATTCATTTCTGGTCTTAATAGGCTGCTGAGTGTAGGATGCACACATCAGCAGGCGCTGGTAGGGAAGGCTGAGGTCTGCAGGTCTAATTGGTTTGGGGAAGAAAGAGCAGTAGAGGAAGTGGGTGCCCTGCAGCACCCTCCATGTACCTCCCACCGAGGCACACAAGACCCACTGGAGTGCTTCAGAGGCCAGGCTTCAGTGTGAGAAGAGACCCACGTGAGCACTTCACATGAACCATTTATTGAGCACCAACAGCGAGCGGGATCTTCACTAGAACCCAGAGATGACTAAGACAGCCCGGCCCTCAAGTGGCTTACAATCTCTAAGAAACCACCATCACTTAAAGCAAAACAAGGGAGTTTGGTATCCCAGAGCACTTAACCCAGCCTGGGGCTGCAGATGGTGCCTGAGCTGGGTTAGCTAGTTAGAAGAGGGAAAATAAAAGCAGGCTGGGGAGTATCCAGGGAAAGGCACAGAGATGAGAGATAGCATTAGGTTTCTGGGAGGCAGAGGACAGGGAACACTGGAGAAAGCCCAGTGAGAAAATGGGTCAGAAAAATTGCCTCTTCCTGGCCACAGCCTTTCTAATGAAATGGTCCATACTGTACTATAGCCAAAGGCTTCAACTTAGAGGAGAGTCCTATTTGAAGTTGAGAAGCCGTTGCTTTCAATCAAAAGGATCCCCTAGGGTTTTACTAAGGTTTTGGTCATGATGGGAAAGATGTTCACAGACCAGGGAGCCTCTGGCTGTCCAGAGGTGAGAGCTGCATCAACTGCACTCTGCCCACACGCCTAAGACTAACTGATTTCCTGTCGTGAGAGATACTGTTCTTCAGGGGCTGCAAGAGAAAGCAGGGGTGGAGAGGAGGGTAGGGTGGGAAGGAGTACCTACTGGAAATGACCTGACCTGTTGCTTCTTTACCTGTTAAGATATGCTCTAAAGAAGGTTTGGCCCAGCAGAGGCACCGCCTCAGACTCGTGTGTGTGTGTGTGTGTGTGTGTGTGTGTGTGTGTGTGTGTGTGTGTGTGCGTGTGAGAGAGAGAAAGAGAGAGAGAGGGGGGGGGGGGGGGGAGGGGGGGGAGACATGTATCTGACTTAGGTGTTTCCTTTCCTTGGTGCTTCCAACTAGGGAGAAGGCAGAAGGTAGCGGGTAAGCAGGTAGAGGAGGCTGGCAATGGCAGCCAAACCCATGAGGGCCCCGAGCCTCAGCGGCAGGTATTCCAGGGAATGTTCCAGTTTGGCGTGCAGGAGAACGATCTGCCGTTTGGTGATGCTCCACTCGCCTGAGTTGTCCAGAATATGACTGGCCATGCGGGCCTTGTCCTTCAGGGGCAGCTGGGCCTTGATACGTGCTTCTGCATCTTCTCGGTTTAGGTTGTTCCTCTTCATCAACCGTGCCAGCTGTGTGTCTCGATCACTAAGAACAGGGCAAAAGGGCACTGAAGGCCTCAGCTTCCCTTTTTTTGTCCGTCATGGGATTTGAACTCTGGGCCTGGGCACTGTCCCTGAGCTCTTCAGGCAAAGGCTACAGCTCTACTGCCTGAGCCACAGTACCACTTCTGCTTTTCAGGTGGTTAATTGGAATTAAGAGTCTCATAGACTTTATTGCCCAGGCTAGCTTTGAACCATGATCCTTAGATCTCAGCCTCCTGAGTAGCTAGGATTACAGGCATGAGCCACTGATACCCACCTCAGCCTCCCTGTTACCAGCAAGATACAGTGGGCAACTAAGTCAGGCCTGGTCTGGAATAGGGGCTGGGGGTGGAATCCTCCCATGAATCCTTAAGAGTTCCTTAGGTTCCCACAACCAGAGGGGGGAAACTGGAAGCTCACTGGCTCATTTCACCTTTGTTTTTGTTTTTTTTTTGTTTTTTGCCAGTCCTGGGCTTGAGCTCAGGGCCTGGACTTTCTTAAGGCTAGAGCTCTACCACTTGAGCCTCAGCACCACTTCCGGCTTTTTTCTATATGTGGTACCAAGGAATCGAACCCGGGTCTTCATGCCTGCTAGGCAAGCACTTTAACTACTAGGCCAAACTCCCGGCCCTCATTTCACCTTTGTAAGGGCCTTATAGCTCTAGGAGCCATCTAAGCTCCTAACCCAAACATGGAGGCACAACTGTGCTCTGCCATCTGGGGTCTCTGCTTGGCTCCTGGGCTGATTCCTCACATACAAGACAGGAAGACTTGGTCACCTATCACTTTCATCCTAGATCTCTGCGTGGGGCCTGCACTCCCAAGCTGGATGCTCCCTGCATTTCCCTAGTGGGACCTAGTCCTGCAATATCACAACTGACTCCTGGGCCACACTGAGACCTCTTCCCTGCCAACACACCCTACTGCAGTACATTTAGGACCATGCTGAGATAGTGGCTGCTGTGCTTCCTGCTCCTTAGGAAGTGGGGCAGGCAAAAGTACAAAAACCCAAAGAATGGACCTCCCCAGTCTCAGGATAGAACTAAGCTCTGCAAGTAAGCTAAACCACACCTACTCTCCCAAAACCTCAAAAAAGCCCTTTACCCACCTTGATAAGGTCATCAGAGTCCTGTCTCAGGAAATTCCTCTCCTGCCTGAAACCGGAGGAGCTGCTCTAAATGGCTAACTGTGGTCAATGCTATAGAATGCAGTCCCTGGGAACCCCTGTGCTCTAGGAGCTACCTCGGTCTTCCAAGAGGGTCTCTGTAAACTTCCAATAGGAGCAAGAGAACAGGCTACAGGTAAAGAGGTAGCCTGGGGATGCAGAGGCAACTGTTCTTATCTCCACTTGATCCCTAGAAGAGTGCTATGGGGGGGGCACCCTCAGTCACCCTTCCACAAATAGAGAACATACACACACACACACACGCACGCAGGCATGCACGCACTGAGACTGTAGCTCAATGATAGAACACTTGCCTAATATATAGAACACTCTAGATGTTAAATTCCCAACATTTCCCTTCAAACCACCACCACAAGCACTACCACACCAAAGAAAGAAAGAAAGAAAGAAAGAAAGAAAGAAAGAAAGAAAGAAAGAAAGAAAGAAGAGAAAGAAAGAAAGAAAGAAGCTTGGCACCAACTTTTGCTTGGAAAGGTATGGCCCAGTGGGAAAGCCAATACACCCGAGTTTCCATACCAAGCCCAGGGAATTCAGACCAAGTTTTAAGTGACAGTTCATGAGAGACTTGGGGGGAAGGAAGGGCATGCCAGCTCCAGTGTACTAAGAGGCTCCTACGCTATAATCTCCTGAGAGCCACCCTGTGCCCAAAATACCTGCAGAGCCTAGTGCCCATCTATGTATCTGCTGTAGCTGTGGGTGGCATGGTACTCAGGAAGCTTCTGGGAAGCAGAGACGCCCTGTAGCCTCATCTAGACTCTCACCCTGCGGGGACTGTGACTCATCGTCTCCAACGGTTTGATTTTCTCTGTTTGCCAAACCTGAGTTCTGGTTTGCTTCATGTCCTGTGGGGATTCTGGGAATACAGCTATTTCCTCAGCTGGGCTCTGACAGCTTCCTCCCTATAGCTTCCTGTTCCTAGGTGTTACCAATGGATGATCCTAGACAAATTCTATCACCACCTTCAGTTTAGCGTCTACGGATTCCTGCACTGAGCACCTCAGGCTGAAAAGTGATGTAAGCAGTGAATGTAGGAGTTCTGAGAACTGAAGGAAGCCAGCCAGTAATGTAACAGCCCGGTAGCCAGGGGCAAGGCCTGGCATCTGGCTGAAGAACCTTGAGCAGCCACCAGGGGGAGCCCTTCCCATGCATGAGAGAGGCCCCTCACATCCCACACCTGCTCTGAAAGTAGCTGGAACAGAAGTCCATTTCTACAGACCTGGGCACTGCTGCTCAACCCTGTGTGTGCTGATCACTCCTTAGGGAAAAGACAAAGGAACATAAGCCTGGCTCATGCCTCACCCCAGGGGTCTTCCTTTCCAGCTCAATGGGCTACACCAGGTCACACACTCACCAGTATACTACTACCGTATGCTTCATGTATTTGAGCAGCTTCTTGGTCTCAAACAGAAGGGGGATATCAAGGATCACGTAGCGGTATCCTGGGAAAAGATAGAAAACCCTCATGTTCAATTCTGCATGCCCTACCAGCTCACCCTGTATGTGACTGGTCTCTACCATCTAGAGAACCCTAGCAGAGGGGACACATTCTGAGGGCAGGCAGACCCTGGATGGCATCCAGTTCCAACACCATTCAGAGCAGAATGTTACAGAAAATCACTTCTGGCTATCTGTCCAAAGAAGACCTTCTAGAAAGGTTCGGCATTTATACTGGTCTTAAAAAGCAAGAAAAGAGCTGGGTGTGGTGGCTCACGCTTGTAATCCTAGCTACTCAGGAGACTGAGATCTGAGGATCGTGGTTCAAAGCCAGCCCAGGCACAAAAGACTGACTCTTATCTCCAACTAATCACTAGAAAATGGGAAGTGAGGCTATGGATCCATTGGTAGGGTGGTAGTCTTGAGCTAAAGAGCTCAGGGACAATGCCCAGGCCCAGGGGTAGGGCCGTATCCTCAAGCTGAAGAGCTCAGGGACAGAGCCCAGACCCAGAGTTCAAGCCCCATGACCCACAAAAAAAAAAAATAGCAGGAAAGAGTCTTGAGCTGGGCACTGTGGCTCACGCCTGTAATCCTAGCTTCCTAGCTACTCAGGAGGCTGAGATCTGAGGATCATGGTTCGAAGCCAGCTCAGGCACAAAAGTCCGTGAGACTCTTATCTCCAAATGACCATACCAGAAAACTGGAAGTGGCACTGTGGCTCAAGGGGTAGGGCAGTAGCCTAGAGCTGAAGAGCTCAAGGGACAGTACCCAGGCCCAGAGTTTAAGCCCCATGACTGACAAAAAAAAAAAAAAAAAAAAAAAAAGAGCTCAGGAACAGAGCCCAGGTATTGAATTCAAATCCCAGTATTGGCACACGTGCACATGCACACATACAAGCTGTTCTGAGTAGGAACATAACATAGGGTTGTAGGAAACTGGGAAGAGATTCTGGGAGTGGGTGGGCTCTTTCTGCCTTACTCCATTCTCTTTTTGCTCAAACACACCTCCCCCCCGCAAAAAAGTAGGTTCTTCCCAGAGCAGAGACCAGGCCTAGGCCCTGCAGAAAACTCCTGAAGCTCTATCTCTGCAGCTCACTATGAAGCCAATAGAACTGGGCCAGCGGCAGCACCAAAAAGAAAGAAGCTGTTTCTTGCCTCAGAGGCAGAAGTTCTGACTAATAACACACAAGTTCCTCAAGACCAATGCTACCAGCCCTCCCAGCACAGGACAAGCCAGACAGAGACAGCACACTCAGCTCTTACGAGAAGCAAGTTCCCAGGATGCCTACTTCTGCTTTCCTTACTCTTTCAGAGTAGATATAGCTAGGAGAGGCTGAAGAGAAGATAAGGGGAGGGATAGTGTCTTACTCGAACCACAGAATCAAACACATGTCACACCAATTCAGAGGTGTCACAGGAAATCAGTGCTCTAAGTGTGATGTGGGGAGGGCCGGGAGGTGATAACTTGAATTTCTGGGACTCCTATGCTCCAGTACCTGTGTGGCTCAGGAAACCTAAACGAAGTATGAAGTTGAATGAGGGTTTGAGAGCATGGTTCTGCCGACATCCTTAGTTTGTGACCACTATGCCATCCACATATGGCGCTTAGCAAACCTCATCTGTGCAACAAATAAAGGAATACCTACTTCACAGGACCAGGGAAAGATGAACTAAGCTTGGGATGCCCCTCACTATGCAGGCCCTAAATGATACTTATTGCTATTGTTGTGGGGAGGAGGGAGGCCAGCCAATGTAGGTTCCCCCACCCCCTAACGTGTCCTCCTCAGCTCAGAGCAAAAGAAAGAGCATATTCTCTCTGGGCCTCTTATCTTCTTCTCCTGCTCTGCTTTCATTGCCTCGCCTCTTACTGCCCTTTCTCCTGGGTCTCTCTCGGGAGCCAGTGGCCAGCTCTCCGGTTCACCAGCAAAGGGCTATTCAGCTGTCACATCCCTCTTGCTTGATAAGCCCTGCAAACCATCCTGACTCTATTAAGACATCCGCCTGCCCACGCAGAGACCTCCCCAACAGCTGGTGATCTTATCTGACGTTTGATTATACCAACTTTGACAGTTGTATTTGTTATACTCATCAGGGAAAAACTGGGACTATGGAAGCCACAGCTGTCTTCCCCATTTTTCACCTTATCGAGCTGAAAAGAGTTCTCTGGCTTTATTTAACGGTGGTGGTTGGGGAGGTGGAGGGAACTGGGTGGGTGACACAGTGGGAGAGCTTCGGAGCGGGTGACATTATCTGACACTTAATTTCAGAAGGGGAGAGCACCAGCACCTTGCAGCCCTGCAGATGTACTTGTAACTGGCCTGGGAGCAGATGCAAAGGGCAGGAATGAGAGGCAGAAGGCTTCGCTAGTGCACAGGGGCAGGAGGGGGGCTGGCATACACGGGTGGAGGACAAAGGCAGAAAGTACAGACTCTTTTTGAGAGGAGGAAGGGATAGGGTTGCAAAGGGCTATTGGGACAGTCAGTATAAGTCAGTCCAGAGACACAGATGCCAGAGCTATGGAAACAGAAAGGCAGGGGATGTGAACAGCATGGATGTGTGTCCCTCTTTTGGAAAGGGAGTTATTGGCCAGAGGGGCATGAGGTAGGGAGGTTCTCAAAACATGAGAACCTGAGGCATGACAGAGAAGGGGTTTGGCCATAGTAACAATGTGAAGACCTGAAGAAAATTTAAAAGTGGCTCCATATTCCTCCAGAAAGTGAGACCTCTCTATCCTAAATGGTGGTAGCAGCCAGGCCTTCAACCCAGAGGCCCAAGCTGAAGGACCATGGGGAAGATCTCCAGGCCCTTCCATCTGATGTCTGACTCTACCCTTAGAAAAGAAGAGTGTCAGATGGCAAGAATCTTCAGTGTGTTCTGTAAGGCAATATTAGGCAGCGGTGACTTGACAGCTTTCTATCTTGCCACATCCCTGGCTGCCCCGGACCTTCCCAGCTGACTACCTCTGCAGGGGCCTCGTCCCAGAGGATGATCTTCTCCTTTGCTCCCCTCCCCCTGGCCAGCATCAAGACCCACTGACTATGGTTTCTATTTGTGGGACAATCAAGTCACTGACATGAAGACTGTCTTCCTACAGCTTTTCAAGATTGGCAATTTCCCAACAGTGCAGCTGAGGAAAACAGACTATTTGGCCAATTGACACAGCTAGAAACTGTCAGGGCCTGGACATGACTTCAGGTCTGCAGATGCATTATTCATCAGCTATCATTACTCCTTACATCCTGGGAATCACGGCTCAGAAGTCTCACGTACCTCTTCTCATTAAATTGTCAGCTTCCTGAGATGTGAGGGACATGTGCTTGTTTCCTCTAGGGCACAGAGGGGCATGCCAGTAAGCAGTGTGAACTCCACAGCTTGGATGACCAGTACCCCCTCCCTGGCTCCAGCCCTCCCAGGGGCTCAGCACCTTGCCACCTTTCCTAAGGTCTCACCCCGGAGGAAGTACTTGAAGGTCTCCTTCATCATTTCCTTGTGGATCTCAGGGTGAGTGATGGAGTTGAGAAGCTGGCGCTGGTCAGGCTGGTTGAAGATCAGGTCCCCTAAGACCTTGCGATTGATGTTGCCATCCTCTAGCAACACCTCAGTGCCAAAGGCCTCCACAATGCGCTGGTGAGCAGGGTATCCCGGCTGGACAACTGTGGTAGGAGAATAAACAAAATGATGGGGGACCCAAGGTTGCTTCTTTCAGCTGGGACAGAAACAAAAAGAGGGGGAGGGACAGTCAGGAAAGAGCAGATCCCTCAAGCTTGATGGGGCCTGTAGGAGTGTGACACTCCTAGACAAAGAGGAGGCGAATAGGCAAGCTGCGGCAGACAGCAAATCAGACAGGAAGTCAGACCAGGGTCAACAACAAAGCCTCTTGCTCCTTCAAGGCTGCTAGAGGACTTACAGAAAGGAGGAAACCAATGGAAGAAAGGTAAGGCAGGCAAGCTTCTGTGTGCAAGCCCATCTCCCCTCTAACTCACCATGCCGGGCAATGACATCCACGTCAATCACTGCACAGCCCAGCTGCTGGAACACCTGGATCACAGAGCTCTTGCCTGAGGCAATGCCCCCCGTCAGGCCCACCAAGAACATCTTCCCAGTAAAGAGGAAGTCCAACTAGACTGGGATCCTGGAGCCAGGGGATCTCTGGGGAGAAGACCAACAGAAGGACCTGTTGATAAAAGCAGACAGGCCTGGTCAGCACTGGACTGCCACAGGACTGCAGGAAAGGGAAGGAAAAGAGGAACAAAGGGGGAGGAGAGAGAAGGGAAGCGGGGAGAAGAAAGGGAGAAGGGGAGGAAGGACCAATTCAATAGGTAGGACGGGTGGGGCTGTTAGGTAGAATACTCACTGAAGGAGCTGGCAGATTTCCATATCTGTCAATCTGTGGTAAATCTAAGACACCCTCAAATCTCCACAGACTTTCCCTCTAATCCGGGACACTACAGCTCAGTGAGGTGGGGGGAAAAAAATGGGACTGCCTGCAGTCAGAAAAGCCAAAATGATGCTTAGACCTTCTTTATTAAAAAAAAAAATTGGGGCGGGGGGAACAATACTGAAGCTTGAACTCAGCTCACTTCATGATCACTTGGCTTGCTTGCTCATTGCTGGCACAAGCCATTGAATCTGGATGGAAGTGAGGCTGGTGATTAGAATGAAGGGAGGGGTTATATTGTGAAGCACAGGAAAACAAAGAAACTGACAAAATCATGCTCACTTCCACCACCTCCACAGCCTCACAATGGGCATGCTGCATTTTCTGCAGCAAACTGGGTAACCATGTCTTAGATGTCATGCCCTGGCTGGAAGCAATTTTATCAAATTGCCCTTCCTTAGCATCAAGTCACTTCTTCAGGCCTTTGAAATCTGTCATAGGACCTATTTGTTCAACAGCACATTTGCTGTCCTAATTATACTCTGCTCAGCCTTAGCCTGAAATGAGTTTGCTACCCCATATGACAAACCCAAGCACAGGGGAGGCAGCTCTCACATATGGGCTGAGTGGGTGTGTGCCTGGGGGTAGCAGGAAACCAGCCTGAAGTTTAAAGCTGCTTAGGCTCATTCTCACCCATGGGCTCAGGGGCAAAGAGAGTATCTACCATTCTCCTCATCCAAAGACCCAACTAAAGCAAAAATAATTAGGTTTAGAGTATGTTTTAAGTGGTAGAGAACCTGCCCAATAAGTGCAAGGTTCTGAGTTCAAGCCCTGGTACTGAAAAGTTGGGCCACTTAGCTGAAGATTTGCATAGAGAATACAGCATCAGTGTTTTTTTCTTTTTCGCTGGGATGGAGAACACTGGGGATTGAACTCATGAGAAATGGGAAATGACAGGTTGGCAAGACCACCCCCCCCAAATTTGGCGTAGGTCTGCTTGACCTAGGCCCGCCCTGGGGAGCGGCTGCCCCAAGCCCTATTCTGGGAAATTACTCCAAGCCCCTTGATCTGGAAAGAGAGAACCACAATGTTATAGATTAACAGCAAACACCCATTCCTGGAACTCGACCCAGACTTGAACCCCTGGGTGATGACGATGATGACCACTCAAGGGCTTGAGGTTAGTCACCTGCACCCAAACCAATCAGAAATATACTTATGGACCAAACTAAATGTCATTCAAATCATGAGCCTGTAGCTGTAACTTGTTTGTACATGATTATAAAAGCTGTGTAAAACCCTTGTTCGAGGCCTCTGAACGTCACCGGCAACGAGTGCGCAGAGGACCGAGTTCGAACTCGCAATAAACGACCCTTGCCTCTTTGCTTTGACCTTGGCCTCTGGTGGTTCTTTCGCGGTCTCAGGAGTTCAGGTACAACACTCACATTTGCTAGGGTAGCACTTTATCATGAGCCATTCCTCCAGCTCTGTTTTTTGCTAGTTATTCTGGAGGTGGAGTCTAGTGGACTTTTCTGCTTCAAACTATGCCCCTCCAGATCTCAGCCTCCTAAGTAACTGAGATTAAAGTTATGAGCCACTGGATTTGGCTCTCTGAACCAGTGTTGCTGTCATTAAAGCAAGCTATTCTGCTGTAGAACAATTCAGAGGAGTGGGAAAGGTTAGATCTGGTAAGAAGGCCAAGGACAAGGCCTTGATTTCTTGTCATTAAGGCAAGCTTTTGTCACTCCTTTGCCAGGCTAAGCTGAAGTGGCCTGGAAGACCACCTGGTGTAACAGATCCCAATCTACCTATACATAGATGCCCACAGTCCCCCTGACCCAGTGAACTAGATTCTCTGGGGAGGAGCTTCATGAGCATTCCAGAGCAAGAATTAGGATAGATCCTAAATCTTCACTCATAGCCATACAGCGTGAGCAGAGGGGTTAGGAACTTCCCAGGGCACAGCTATAAGCAAAGGTTTGTGTAGACTCTGGTCTTAGTTGTACTCAGGGAAGGAATAGTTATTATAGGTTCACCTTTCTTATTTTGTCGTGTAAGTTTGAAGCAAATGAATTCAGAACTGAAGAGAAGTGATTCTTTTCTTCCTTTCTATTCATTCTTTCTGTGGTTTAGGGCCTTTGTGTTTGCTAGGCAAGTGCTTTATCACTTGGGACACCTAGCTAGTTGGATAAATAGTGCGGTGTTTTCTTTTGCAGAATGGGAACAAGAGCTTAAGCACACCAGTGTAAACTGTAGGCTCTCAGGGTAACCTAATGAACAGCCCCCTTTCTCTTCTCAGTGTGGTGGATGGCCATCTGTGGGAACAGATGGGTGGTTGGCCTCCATGAGGAAGGCCAGGGGGACAGGTGAACATGTGTCTGGGGAGGGTCTGGATTGCTGGTTTGAAGGCGCTGGGTTCCAGCTGCTCCTGTCCAGCAAGCCCCTTCATGGCTCAGTCCTTCACCAACTGTTGAGTGAGCTTTTCAGTGCTTGGCAGCAATAGTTGTGATGACCTTGGTCTTGACCATAGGGAAACTGGAGACAGGAACAAATGAGAACAGCTGGGAGGAACAGAGCACTGACAGGAGCAAGAACAGTCAGGCAGGGTTCACCCAGGCCAGCTGCTGTGAAAGCCCCTTCTACCCTGGCTGCCCTCAGATCTATTGGAGGCAAGAGGAAGCCACAGTAAAGCAGGAACCCCTGTTCCTCTCAAGGCCTACCAAGGGGAAAATGGAAGCTTAGCTGCTATTCCTTCTTCAAGTCCCACCCAAACCTGTCGGCATCTCCCGCAGGCACACGTGGATAAGCTGAGAACGTATGTTCATGACTGTTCTTCCTGCTCTGAAGCAAATCATTATTCACCACAATCCGATCCATCTCCCTCATTCCACTCTGACAAAGCAGAGGGACTGATACAGGACAGGTCAGGGAAAATGAGGCATGAGAAACAGAAGCCAGGAATTCAGACACAAACATTCTCTCAGCAGATTGCTTGACTGAAAGCACACGGACAGGACTTCGCTTACCTGAAGCTGTACAATCACTCTCTAAACTGCTACATATGGTTTAAAAAAAAAAAAAAGTTGCCATCTACCTCTTGACCTTGCCTACTTGCCCAAATGGTTACTGTACTCTGAGAAATGACCAAAAATATCTTGAAGATATCCTGGGGAAAAACTTTTGGTAAAATGGCTCCTGTGAGCATATACGTGTTCACAAAGAGGGAAAAAATATCTTAAGGAGTTTAAGCTCCTGCCTTAAAAGAATCATCAGGTAAAAGCCATCCTTTGTTCAAAGGGTACTCAAGGGGAAAAAAAGACATCTCTGCCACAATGACCTAAATGTAGTAGACCAAATATCTCTTTCCCACACTTATTTTTGAGCGTGTACTCTGCTGTTTGTCTCTGAACCTAGGAATGCCATGGCCAATGGTGGCTGGGATGCTTCCCCTTCCCCTGCATGCCCAAGGCTATTGGCAGAGCTTGGCTGGAAAGAAGCTAATGCTTAGTGCAGGAAAATGGTAAAACTTTGATCTCAAGGGAGCCACATCCAATTCTCCATGATGTTGGAAAGGCACAGATTGTTTAAAAAAAAAAAGGGGGGGGGACTTCAAGGTACAGAGCCAGTGTCTGTGTCTGCAATCGGTAAGCTCAAAGGCCTGAGAGGATGGAACTCTTTTTCTTTTTCTTTTGTTGCCAGTCCTAGGCACTGTTCTTGAACTTCTTTGGCTCAAGATTAGCACTCTATTCCAGCTTTTTCTGAGTAGTTTATTGGAGATAAGGTGTCAGACTTTTCTGCCTAGATGGCTTCAAAATGTGATCCTCAGATCTCAGCCTCCTGAGTAGCTGAAATCACAGGGGTGAGTCACCAGCACCTAGCTAGGAGAATGGAATTCTATTCTGCTCCATAAATGATGGGCTTGTCTTATTGACTTTCTCCAAACTGCCTTTCAGTTTTTTCCCTCCAAGGGGAAAAAAAGAAAGTAGCCTAGAGAAGACAAAGAAAGGACATCTGCAAAGAACCCTCTCCCTTAAAACTCCTCTGGCCATGTTTCTCTTAGAAAAGAATGATAGTGTGCTGCCTTACTCAACCCCCGCTATTGTTTCTCCCTGTTGGTTCTCTTCACAGCCCCACACTGCAGCCCCATGGCCTGACTCTCTAGTTTCTGCCATTCTTCTCTCCCAGGTAGCCAGGCTCACAGCTCAAAAGGTCATTTTATCATGTTATTCCCTGCCTTAAGACCTTCACTGCTGAAGGTGCAGTGACAGACACCTTTAATCCCAGCTACTAAGGAGACAGAGATCAAGAGGATAATGGTCCAAAGCCAGCTCCAACAAAAAAGTTAGCAATAAGCCATATATGCTGGTGTGTGGTTCCATTTACATGAGGCAAGAAGGATCACACACACTGGGCCAGCCCTGGACAAAAACATGAGCTAAAAAATAGCTAAAGCAAAAAGGGCCAGAAGTGGGGCCCTAAGTTTAAACCCAAGTACAGAAAAATAAACAACCAACACAAACAACAGTCAAACAACAACCTTGACTGCCTCTTTCTTCCACTTCCGATCCCTCACAGAGGCTCGCAGCTCCTGTGTGATCTGCTCAAAACACCTTGTCCATGCCCCATGCTCATCACCGTGGCCCTCCCAGGCCCTGAATGTGCTGGCTCTTTTCCTAGACCAAAATTTCCCTGCATGCTAGTCTTTGTGCCACACCATTTACCTTCTGGATAATTTCTGTTGTATTTTGGTAGTCCTGGGGTTTGGCATTTGCTAGGCAGGCACTCTGAGTAAGCAACACCTCTACTCCTCCTATCTTGCTTGCAACCTGTTCTGTCAACCAACCAGCCCCGAAGCCCTGGTCAAACAAGAGTGCCAGCCCTCATGAAGCTTCCACTCTGGAGCAGGAGGTGGGATAAGGGAAGAACATAAACAATGTTTATAATGTGTAGGTGGTGGGAGCAGGGAAAGAGAGACCTGAATAAGGAACCTGGCTCTCTCAGTCAGGCCTGCCTGGAAGCAAGGAAGCAGGTCATAGTCCTTTCAGAACAGCCTCATTTGAACCACATCAGGCCCCGGGCATTACTTACTACTCTATTTTCCCTTCCTTGTACAGCACATATTTGACTTTGTGTGAGTTTAAGTGTTAAATAAAACAAATTCCATGAGACCACAAATATGTCTAATGTGTACCTGTCTCTAGAATCTTGCATCATACCCAAGGTCTGTCACTCATGTATAAACTTGGGGCCTGTGCCTGCAAGGCAGTCTATCACTTGAGCTACTAGTAAGTGACTTTGCTCAAATTATTAACCTTTCTTTTTTACTTTTTTTTTTTTTTTGAGGGGGGTGTCATGGGGTTTGAACTCAGGGACTGGTTGTTCTTAAGCTTTGTTAACTCAAGGCTAGCACTCTACCACCTTGAGCCATAGGTCCACTTCTGGTGGTTAATTGGGGAAAAGAGTCTCCTGGGTTTTCCTGCCCAGGCTGGCTTTGAACTGCAATTCTCAGATCTCAGCTTCCTGAATAGCTAGGATTATAGGTAAGCCACTGACACACAGCTTAACCTTTCTTTGATCTACCTTCTTCATGTGGGGAAAAAAAAATGGAGCTGATGTCACTGACTTCTCTGAGTTGCTATGGGCTGATACATGTAGAGTACTTACAACAGTCCAGGTACACCAGGCCCTGGCTGTTTAGTAACCCCTTATAGAATGATCAAATGAGTCCAGGCTCCAGCCTAGATATCAGTCCAGAGAAAGAGGGGAATCTGTCAGTAGACTCCCAGTCTGCCCTTTTGGTCATTAGAATATGTTAGTAAATCATCTTTTTGGGGGGGGGAGGAAGGACAAAAAAAAAAAAACAACAAAAAGAAAGCACTCAATGGGTTAATTGGAACAAGGAGCTCACATTCTCAGCCTCTTTCTTCCAGCCTCTTTCTTCCCTTGGGAAAGCTGAGGACTTAAGTGGGAAACAGGTTTTATTGCTTCACATCTCCCAATCAACAGTCCCCAACCTGCTGCGCTGGGCCAGGACCTGGCTGCTCATTAGCTTGCAGCTTGCATCCTCCTCTGCAGCTACCAAGATGTCACACTGGACAGGCCTGGCTGGCCAGCCATTTCTCCTTTGAATTGCTTTCCAAAGGGGACATATCTACTTTCCTCCAATGATCAATATAATCATTCATGAAAACGAGTTATTCCCGCCTTGGGACCCAATTATTTTCTCCTGGAGCCAATGGTTGTAAAAATATATTGTTTTCCGGTTAACTATTAAGTGCTATTTTTATACAGTTTCCCCACTCCTAATCTTTCATTATTGGTGAGGGGTTGCCATTTAAATTTCTCAGTCCAAGTTCTCTTCTCTGCTGGGCCTATTAAGTTACCATTTTTTCTAGCTGCCAGTTACCTAGAGGGAAAAGCAAGAGGGGGTGGCTGGGTCAGTCCCTTTTCTCTCCTCCCCTAGCTAACACATTTTTTTTTTCACGGGCACTCTGCACAGCCATAAATCACCACTTTGGGGAATGTCTATGAGTGAGCAGGGAGGGGAATGTGTTGTTTGGACAGGACACTACGGTGGTCACAGGGAAGGCCAATTTCAGAGGCTTTGCAGTCACCAGGACCTTAGATGGATCTCAGCTCTGTCCATTAACTACTTCTGTGGCCTTAGGCAATTTTCTTCATCATTTAGGACTGCTGTCGCCTTGAGTAAGACAAAACAAAACAAAAAATTGGATTAATAATGACTATTCACAGGGGTCTTGTCAGTATTAAATGAGGTAAGAGAGGTCACAGTCACTTCCCAACTCAGAGTGTGATGTCACAGTCACTGCGGTTTATTCTCCTTAAATGACATTGCTATCCTTTCCACTTGCTCAGGCCCCGAAGAGGCATAGTGCTGGGAACTTGTAGTACCAGCCACCAAGGACGCTAAGGCAGGAGGAGTCTGATGTCAGATGGGCAACACAGTGAGAGCTGGTCTCAAAAAAAAGGAAAACAACACAAAGAACCATTTGCTTATGCCACAAACCTCAATGCATGCTTTTCTTTTCTTCTTTTTTTTTTTGGTCAGTCCTGGGGCTTGAACTCTGGGCCTGGGCCCTGTCCCTGCGCTCTCCAGCTCAAGGCTGTCCTACCCGTTGAGCCACAATGTCACTCGCTTTTGAGTGGTTAGTTGGAGATAAGAGTCTTATAGTCTTTCATGTCCAGGCTGGCTTTGAACTGAGACCCTCAGATCTCAGCCTTTTGAGTAGCTAAGATTACAGGAGTGAGCCACTGCACCCCACTATTTTCTTACTCCACTCCCATCAGATCGTTTATCCAGTCTACTGCTGGAGATGCGGCTTAAGTGGTAGAGCACATGTCTAGTAAACATAAGGCCCTAAATTCAAATTCTATAAGCAAAAATGATAAAAACAAGACAAACCCTTAAAGCCCAGTGGCTCACACCTGTAATCCTAGCTACTCAGGAGGCTGAGATCTGAGGATCTTGATTCAAAGTCAGCCCAAGCAGGAAAGTGCATGAGACTTGTCATTAATTAACCACCCAGTAAAGCTGGAAGTAGAGCTGTAACTCAAGTGGTAGAAGGGGTGGAGAACTAACTCCAACATCCCTGTGACCCTGTCATCTGTGTCTAGATCACTGAAGTCATCTAGTCACTGGGTCAGCTCCTTGCTGCCACCTTTGCTATCCAACTGTCATGTCTAATACAGCAGTGGCTGTGACCTTTTAGAATGCAAGTCAAATCAGGTCAGTCCCTGCTCAAAGCCCTGTAGGAGTTCCCATCTCACCAGCACAAGCCAATCCTTCCAGAGTCCTCCCCAGACCCTCAGGACTATAGAGGAACTTAGCTCAAAAAAGTAATTTATATAGGCCTTTCTCTGAACCATCCACTCATCCAATCTCGCTAAGCTGCACTGTACTATGGTACAAAAGTCCTAAGCACCACAAACTCAGAATGTCCATTTTTATACTGAGAATATGACTGCCCATACTATGTAATAAATCCTCACCTGACAGAGGCACGTGATGGCCAAACCTTTGTCTTCAAAAGTTAAAGACTTCTTTTCCTATGTGGCTTTTGCTTATTTCTCTTGTAGAAGAGAAGATTAAGGCCACAAGACCCTAGGTCCCTGATAGTCCCTATGTACCTTTCATTGTGAGCGCTTCACGCCTTCCTGCCCCATCCTGGCCCAGGATTCCTTACTAGCAAGACTGGAGGTGAAGCCTCACTTGGGGCCTAAAGAGGAAGGGTAGGGTTGCCCCCATCCCCCAGACAAGCACAGACTTCAGGTTTTCCAAAGGCCAACAGCCCTCCTGCCCTCTTCCTCCGCTCTGAGCTCAGGACAGAGACATTTAAAAGCACAAGAAAACAAAGTGTAAGCTCTGATCCCAACTCTATCCCCTAAAGATCAGCAGACCACCCCTTAGGGGAAAATCCTTGCTTCCCTGGTTTTCTTCAAATGTACACGGACTAGAGGAGGCCAGAGTTCATCTTGTGGGGCTGGACCCCCTGTGGTCTGTGCTTGCACCTCATCCTGTACCTGACGTATAACTGTATCCTACCGGGGTACATCTGTATCTCTTGGCTTTGTGATAAATGCTACATACTCATAGAAAAAATTTAAAGGCCCTGGTGGCTCATGCCTGTATTACCAGATACCAGGCTGAGAACAAGATTGTGATTTAAGGAGAGTCAAGACAGAGAAGTTCAAGACCCTTTCTCAACTCATAGCTGGGTTAGGCATCCTTGTTAAGTAGGACGTCAAAATCAGGAGGATCAGGGTTCCAGGCTAGCACTGGGCAGAAAAGTCCAGGAGATTCTATGTCAGCGGAAGAAGTTGGGCATGCTGATACACACCTGTCACTCTAGCTAAGGCAGATCACCACATATCTACAATATATACAAACAGAATATAAATGTGCCAGGCACAGTGGCTCGTGCCTGAAATCCTAGCTACTTAAGATGCTGAGATCTGAGAATTGCGGTTCAAAGCCAGCCCAGGCAATAAAGACCTTGAAATTTCTTATCTCTAACCACTAGAAAACCAGAAGTGGCACTCTGGCTCCAAGGGTAAAGTGGAAGCCTTGAGCTGAAGAGCTCTGGGACAGCGCCCAGGCCCAGAGTTCCAATCCCATAACCGACAAAGAAAAAAAAAATACAAATAAATGTATATATACACATACATACACATATATTTATGATACTAGGGTTTGAACATAGCCTTCAATTTTCTAACTAAGACTGACTTTCTGCTGGGTGCAGTGGCTCACACCTGTAATCCTAACTACTCAGGAGGCTGAGCTCTGAGGATCTCAGTTCAAAGCCAGCCCAGACACTCTTGAAATTTTGGGGGATAGGGGGCGTTCTTGAGACAGGGTCTTGCCATGTAGTCCAGCTTGGCCTCAAGTGTTCTTTCTTTCAACCAGACTAGCCTCCTCAGGGAAAGGGAGGGCAGAAGAAACAAGATCTGGAAAGGCCTGAAGTTACTCAGCTAAACAGCCTTACCAGGCAAAGCACTTGACATGCACACTATGGGGTGCATGAGCAAACGGAGAGCAGGAAGGGTTGGAAGGTCACACAAATGGAAGTAGCAGAGGTTTGATTAGAAAAAGAAAAAAAGGGGACGGGGAGTGTGGCCTAGTAGTACAGGGGAGGGGAGGAGAAGGCCGGGAGTTTGTGCATGCTAGGCAAACACTCCACCACTAGGCCAAAGACCAGGGTTCGATTCCTCAGCACCACATATATAGAAAAAGCCAGAAGTGGTGCTGTGGCTCAAGGGGTAGCCTTGAGAAAGTCCAAAGACAGGGTTCAAGCCCTGAGTTCAAGTCTCAGGACTGACAAAAACAAAAGCACGCAAGCAAAACCAATCCAACCTAAATCTGACCATACAAATCTAACGCCAAATGGCTCTGGCCTGAAAGTTTGAATGCAAAATTGCCACCCCTTTCAGCATTTTTGTTTTCCTTTTCCACATCTGTACAACTCAACGCCATGCCTCGCGGGTTTCTGTCAAGACGAAGATACAAAAAGCGCTGGCTTGCTCGGTTAGTTGCTCCACTGTCTGCTACACAAAGCGCGCTTAAAAAATAATAAAATAAAAAGACGCGCTCTCAACACCTCATCAAGAGCCCGAGCGGCGGTGCGGTGCGCCTCCAGTCCGGACCTCCAGCCTTGCCCAGCGTGGGCACCGCAGAAGAGAACAAAGTGCGTTCACGCCGCGTGGCCCAGACCCGCAGTCTCCCAGGTCCGCTCGCTCTCACCGCCACCGCCAACCCGACGCTACGTACCCGGACTCGGAGGAGCGCACGCAGCGGGGGTTCGTCCAATCTCCGCCACGCTCACAAGCCCGTTCCCCGAGGGTGGGCGGGGACCAGGTGGGAGCACGCACACCGGACATCCGGTCTGCGGGGGCGGGGCCTAACGCTCGCGGGGGCGTGGCCGAGAGCTCGGCGTGGGTGGGCGTGGCCAGGTAAGCTTCAGAAGAGTTCGATCTTTTTCAGCTATTAGGAGAATACCGTGAAGTCTTCAAAGACAGGGCTCTAAACTGGTAATGGGGTAGCTCTGGCTGTTTATGGAGCACTTTCTACTTGCCAGGTCTTGAAAGCAATCAGTAGTCCTCGTATTCCTTGAGATGGATACCATCTTAATTTCATTTTACACAAGAAGTATTTAGAGGTTAATCATTTGACCTCTCAAAACAAAGTCATTTAAGCCTATATTCTGGCCATACTTAGCCTCTATCTCACCCTGTTTCCTGAGAGTGGGGATAATCACTACTGTGTAGTGTTGAAAGCATCGGAAATACATTTTTAAAAAAAGTGTCGAATGAAGTATATATAGGAGGTAGTCCGGAATCTGCTTCCCTTCCCTCTTCCTAAACTATATTTATCCCCTTTATTTCCTTTAAGGTATTTATCTTTTGGTCCGTTGGGGGCATGAGCTCAGGGCCTTGGTGCTGTCTGAGTTCCCTTTGCTCAAGGTTAGCTCTCTACCACTTTGAGCCACTGGTGGTAACTGAAGATAAAAGTCTTGCAGATTTTCCTGCTGGGTCTAGTTTTGAACCACTATCCTCAGATCTCAGCCTTCTCAGTAGCTAGAATTACTGGCATGAGCCAACAGCACCTGGCTTTATTTTTACCACTAATATATCCAGTGTTTGGCATCAGAAAGATTCAATATATTGAAGAATGAAGTAGCCCATTTGTATCTGATGACCTTGCTGTTTGAAATTTTACCTACTACCATCACCAAATAAATAGGGTTCTTTATGGCTTATTTTGTTTTTCCATTTCCTGGAGTTTTTTTATTTTTGTTTTTTCCCCATCCAGGAGCTTGAACTCAGAGCCTGGGTATTGTCCTTGGGCTTTCTCAAGGCTAGTGCTCTACTCTTTGAGCCACAGCATCACTTCCAGTTTTCTGGTGGTTAATTAGAGATTAGAGTCTCATAGTCTTTCATGCTTGAGCTGGCTTTGAACTGCAATGCTCAGATCTCAGCCTCCTGAGTAGCTAGGATTACAGATGTGAACCACCAGGGCCCAACTAGCCTGCCTTTTTTTTCTTTCCCTTTTCTTCTATTTTCCCCCTACCCCCCAGGGCTTGAACTCAGTGCCTGGGTTCTGTCCCTGAGCCTCTCTGTGCTTAAGGCTAGCACTGTACCACTTGTACCTCAGTGCCACTTTTGGCCTTTTCTGTCTATGTGATATTGAGGAATAGAACCCCAGGCTTCATGCATGCTAGGCAAGCACTCTTCCACTAAGACACTTTCCCAGCTCCCTCACTACCTTTCAAGACTGCTTCTTGCTATCTTTGAAGTCTAGTCTAGTTCCCTCTTGCAGTTCTAAGTCATGGGGCCATGCAGAACAAATCTAATTCCTATTCTATACAGAACCAATGTCTTAGTGTTCTTCCGTATGCAGACAATTTATAGCTCTGTAATTCTCAGCTTTTTCACTACTACTAACACATCAGAAGGACACCCATCAATATTCCTGATACTGTAACTATCTATCTCAGTAATTATACCTGGCTATAACAGGAACAGGAAAGGAATTTGTCTTCCTTGCCCTCACAAATGATCTGGGCCTTCCTGGGACATATTGTATAGAAACCTCTCCAGATGATTCCACTTTTTCCAGATACTGCCTTTATAGTATGGAACTATTAGTGTATAAACAAGGACCTTGTCTTCTAAATAGGTATACTTGTACTTCTAACCTGCTGAGAACAGCTGCACTTCTTTCTTGGGGTGATCCCTTGAGGAAGGCTGCAGGATTGCTTGAGGGCTTCAGCCTAGGCACTTCCTCAGCCTTTGAAGTTACCAGATGATACCATCAAGAGCTTTTTTCAGCTCAAACACATATCCTCCATTATTCAGAAGAGTAATGAGAAACTCTGCTCTGCTTCCTGCCCAGCTGCTTACACAGTGATTTCAGTTCATCCTGACAATGACCTGTATCTTAGTCTCCTCAGTGTACTCAGTATCTTGCTTGATGCCTGGAGTAAGTCAGCTGCTTCAAGCTCTGTTTGAGAACAACCCATGAGTCTATTAGAAATGACTCCTTTGACTCCTGGTTCTGGAAACTAAATGTATTTTCCATGTGTTTATTTTAAATAAATATTAATATGCAATTAAATTTATACCACTCTGCAAATACCATTAATATTTATCCTTTATTTAACAGCTTCCAGAACTAGGTTTGATGGAATGCACACCTGTAGTTTTAGCACTTGAAAGGCTAAGGCAGGAAGATGGAAAGTTTGGGTACAGCTGGAAAGGACCTTCATTTTTTAATTTTTTTTTTTTGCCAGTCCTGGAGCTTGAACTCAGGGCCTGGATAATACTGTCCCTGAGCTTCTTTTGCTTAAGGCTAGTATTCTACCACTTGAGCCACAGCATTACTTCTTGCCTTTTCTATTTATATTGTACTGAGGAATGGAACCCAGGACTTCATGCATACTATGCAAGCACTTTACCACTAAGCCACATTCCCAGCCCCAATCTCAGTTTTTGAAATGCTCCTCACTGCCCAGTGCCAGTGGCTCATGTCTGTAATCCTAGCTCTTCAGAAGAGATCTAGAGGATTATAGTGCAAGATCAAAATGGGCAGAAAAGTCCAAAATAAGGAGCAAAACACTGAACTAGAAGTGTGACTTAAGTGGTAGAGTACCTTCCAGACAAGCAAAGCCTATCAAGACCCTGAGTTCAAACCCCAGTACCAGAAAAAGAAAAGATTGATTCGCATGTTCCAATCTCCATTTGCATCATCATCCTTGTTGCAAAAGAATCCTTTTCCCTGGCCACCAGATTTTCAGATTGGTCTTCTCATCTATCAAAACCCACTCAGCCATCATTTCTTCGAGGATTCTCATCTTCTAAAACCCTCTTGGCTCCTACTACACATAATGTCTCATGTCCTACACTGTAATGTCAGTCTGGATACCCTGTGAAGTGAACCCAGGACAGGCTCTGTGTTGTGCTATGCTTGATTTGGTAGTTCCTGCCATGAACCTGATATTTCATGTATGCTCACAAGGACCAGAATCAGTAATGGACGCCATGGGCAAGTTTTCTTTTGATTACCATAGGGAATGTTTGGTGGCTTGCTTAATGTCACTCATTAATCACAGGCAGGGGTTAGAACCCAGGGTGTCACACTTGGGAACATATGTCTTTTTTGTGGCTGGGTTTTTTGTTTTTTTGGCCTGTTTGTTCTGTTCTTGAGATGGGAGTCTCATTATGTATCTCATGTTGGCCTTGAACTCTATATAATCCTGTTTCTACCTCCCAAGTTTGTGATTGAAGATGTGTGCATTAAGCCAGGCTCTTTGTTTCATTTTTTTTTTTTTTGCCAGCCCTGGGGCTTGAACTCAGGGCCTAAACACTGTCCTTGGGCTTTCTCAAAGCTAAGCTCTACCACTTGAGCCTCAGCACCACTTCCAGCTTTTTTTTTTTTTTTTTTGCCAGTCCTGGGCTTGAGCTCAGGGCCTGAGCACTGTCCTTGGATTTTCTCAAAGCTAAGCTCTACCACTTGAGCCTCAGCACCACTTCCAGCTTTTTTCTACGTATGTGGTACCGAGGAATTGAACCTGGGTCTTCATGCATGCTAGGCAAGCACTTTAACCACTAGGCCAAACTCCTGGCCCCCACTTCCAGCTTTTTTCTATGTATGTGGTACCATGGAATCAAACCCTGGTCTTCGTGCATGCTAGGCAAGCACTTTACCACTAGGCTAAACTCCCGGCCCTCTTTGTTTCATTTTGAGACAGGTACTTCCTATGTTGTTCAGGCTGACATTGTACTCTTTTTTTATTTTTTTGGTGGGGAGACTTGAATCCAGGGCCTGGGAGCTGTCTCTGAGCTCTTTTTGTTGAAGGCTAGCACTCTACCACTTTAAGCCACTGAGCCACTTCCAATTTTCTGGTGGCTAATTGGAAATAAGAGTCTCAAGGACTGGGCTGGGCACTGGTGGCTCACACTTGTAATCCCATCTAGTCAGGAGGCTGCAATCTGAGGATTGTGGTTTGAAGCCAATCTGGGTCTGAAAGTCTGTAAGACTCTTATCTACAATTAACTAGAAAACTGGAAGTGGGGCTGTGGCTTGAGTGATAGAGAGCTAGCCTTGAGCAAAAGGAATCAAGGGACAGGACACAGGCTCAAAAGTTCAAGTCCTAGGACTAGCAAAAAAAAAAAAAAGTCTCATGGATTTTCCTACCTGGGCTGGCATTGAACTGCATTCCTCAGATCTCAGCCTCCTGAGTAGCTAGGATTACATGAGCCACTGGTGTCAGGCTTGGTGTTGGACTCAGCCTACCCTTGGATCCCTATTGCACTCCATTTTACCTTCCTATGATGCTCCTGCAAGAACCTGAGGTAAAAGAACAAGCAGAGCTAGATGGGAGAGCTCTATTATTTTGGGGTGACTGAGCTCATTGATGCTTAGCTTGCTGAAAAGAATTTTAGGGAAGTAGATACTACTTGCAGGAAGTATAATGACTTTGTACAAGGACAGATGTAGGACAAGATAATTTCCCATAAAAAGGGCAACTTTTCATCAAGTAGAGCTGTCTGAAAGTACAAAACTGTCCCATAGGGAAGTAGAGAGGAACAAATACCCCATGAAAATATCTGCAGATATAATTGTAGAAACTGTATACTGCTTTGCTTTCAGTTACCAGTCCTTCTGTACTAATGTGACAGCAATCCAAATGTACACTTAGGCATCAAAATGATAAGGGACAGGTTTGACGGGAGTGGCTCAGTGGTGCAGGCCGTGCTCAGGACATGTGAGGCTTTGCCCTTCCATCCCTAGCACTGCCAAACTTAGTAAAGTGATCATATATACTCAATATCTTACTTTTATTCTTGAGACTAGATGGCTCCAACAAAATCTAAGTAAAGATTTGAACTCTTGAAAAGACCTGAGACCAAGAGGTCCCTTCAAACACCAGAACTTTCAGGCTGCCTCTGAACTTGGGCTAGGGAAATAATGTGGCCATGGTGACCAAGAAAGGCACTCTATTGATCAGTTTGCATTAATATATAGACCAAGTGTCTACTTAATATTTTTTTCCAGTCGTTGAGCCAGTCCTTGAGCTTTCTCAAGGCTAGCACACTAACACTTGAGCCACAGCACCATTTCTGGCTTTTTCTGTGTACAGGGTACTGAGGAATTGAACCCAGGGCTTCATGCATGCTAAGCAAGCATTTTATCACTAGGCCATACTCTTGACTCCTCTTACTTAAGATTTTAACTATTAAAATGGTAGGGGTTTGTAGATTCTAGGATCTTGGTCTTATGTTACTAGTGTTCTTCAACTCCTGCATGTCTAGGTGGAAAGAAAACACAGGACTTGGAAATCAGGAGACCAGATTTAGGGTCTGGTCCAGGCTTGCTAAAACTGTATACCATTGATTTGGGGGCAAAGACAATTTTCAGATATCTTTATCTACTTCATAAGGTTCTAATGAGCTTAGGAAAGTAAGATGTTTAAATCTAACAGGTAAGTAATTTTGTGTGTGTGTGTGAGAGAGAGAGAGAGAGAGAGAGAGAGAGAGAGAGAGAGAGAGAGAGAGAGAGAGAGAGAGAGAGAGAGAGAGAGAGAGAGAGAGACTGACTCCTAGGGCTTGAATTCAGGGCCTGGTACTGTCCCTGAACTTTTGTGCTCAAGGCAAGGATTCTACCACTTGAGCCATAGCTCCACTTCTGGCTTTTTGGTCTCACAAACTTTATGCTCCAGGAAAGCTTTGAACCGGGATCCTCAATCTCAGCTTCCTGAATAGCTAGGATTATAGGTATGAGGCACCCATGTCTGGCAGGTAATTATTTTTATCACTGACCTCCCATTTCAACACAATTGCTTACTACATGTCATCACTGATTTGTTTTGTTTTTGTGGTGCTAGGGATTGGCTCACTACCACTGAACAACATCCTCAATGCCAAGATAGCAGTGAAAACACTCTTACGCTGGAGAGGTGGGTGAGTGTGGGGGGGACAGCTCTCAGCCCAAGTAGGCAGCTTTAACTGCTTTCTAAAGTCAAATGGAAATGATTGGAGGTTATCTGCAGCTTTAGATTATGTTTACTTTTCTGCTCTCCAGCCACTGATTATATGGAGTTAACTATATTTAGCCCTCTGATTTGATTTTCTTTCCCTGAGTCAGATGGGAAGTGCTTCTTCCCACCATACCCTTCTCATGTTGAGAGTTTCCCAAGAGGCAAAGATCATTTCCCTTTTTGGCCATGCAGCTCTCAGAAAGAACTAGCCCTTTTCTCACCACCCACCACAGCCAGCCTAAATAGGAAATCTCTAAGAATGGGAACCATGCCTTTGGGTTCTCAAGTCTTTGGTGAGATTACTTAACCACAGGAGTGAAATTTGAGGGACTGAAGCCTTCGGTTAAGGCTAAAATAGATTTTACAATATCAGTTCTACTTTCTAATACTGATTTGTGCGTGTGTGTGCGCGTGCGCATGTGGTGTTTCAATGCATTGCGAGAGGCATTGAGACTTTCAATAGTGGTAAAGAGTTTAGAGGGCTTAGGAGTAGGCAGATATGGATTCGTGTCTTGCCTTTGCCACTTACTAGTTATGAGCCTGTGCAATCTATCAACTTTTCCCCGTTTGTGAAAAAGAATAATAATGATATCTCCATTCCATCTAGGCTTGTTGGGAGGGCGACATGAGATGTACTAAAAGGCTTTCTATCCCTGGTGCATCACTGCTCGTGAGAGTAGTCAGGAAGGGCTTTAGCGGGAAATGAAAAGGATAGGGTATGCAGGAAAGCTCGATGGAGACCTGTAAGTGAAGGTCAAGATGCGGAGAGCACTTCTTGTTAAGGAGTTGATCTCCTGGCTCAGGGCCAGTGGTGTTCAAGCCCTGGCCTGTCAGAAGGCCTCAAACTGCCAACGACTTGGAGCTACTCAAGGCTTCAAGAGCAAACCTGGGTACAGGCAGCAACATTTCTTCCAAGATCTGGGAGCATTCGGCCTCCCAGCGGCTAGCATCCACAGACCTCTGTCTCCCACTTACCGGCGGCTGTCGGTAACGAAAGCCAATAATGGTTTATCCAGGCACTAGCAGCGGTAAGTTGAAGTCAGCCTTGGACTTTGGAGGCTCCACACCCCAAACCCTAATACAAGATTGAACTACTACTCCCAGAATGCACCGCGGCCGCCGGCATCCAGACGGTGGTCGGACCTGCCAACCTTGCGGCCCAGTTTTCTTCAGAGCTCGGCGGAACGCCGAGGGGCTTCCGGGATTGCTGCCCAACACCTCCCAGGGCAGCCTCTCCTCGTGATTGGTGGGTATTGTAGTCCATCTTGTTCCGGTATCCCGGGAATAATCTGCTTTTGGTGGCCGCTCCCTTCCCCATAGAAACTACAAAACCCAGAATACAGTGCAAACTTTTCTCGTCCAATAGGAGCCCCCCATGTAGTGGGGCGCGGAGCCCGGCTCTGGCAACTCAAGATGGCGGATGAGCGTGAGACAGCAGTGAAGCCGCCGGCACCTTCGCTGCCGCAGGTGATGGAGGGGAACGGAAACGGCCATGAACACTGCAGCGACTGCGAGAACGAGGAGGAAAACAGCTACAACCGCGGGTAACGAGATCACTGGAGTCCAGTTCCTGTCCGGTCTCCCGCAACCTGGGTCTCTGAGGGTGCGGGGAAGTCACCGGAGCTTAGCCTAACCCCACCCCCAATATTTTTATTGGCTAAGACCTTGGTATCCAGTTTGGTGATTGGTTGCTGCCTTTGTCAATTTCCTAGGGGTAGGTGCTTGGTATATTAAGGGCCGGAGACATTCAATACTTTTATTATATAAAAGTTCTTCTGGGTAATGTTGCACTCATGTGCTTCGGGCACGATCGGGGAACAGAACATGTACCATTGAACATGGATTTCGGTGGTCCAGCACAGGGCTGTGTAGGAACTACAGTTCAGAAGGAACGTTACTTGTGAAGGTGTTGTGTGAACAACGTGGCTAGTAATAAACGAATAATAAAAACATTTCGCTGCAGTTCACCTTCAGTGAGGAAACTGACCAGCTATACAAACCATATCTATAATTATGTTGTAAAATATCACTACCAGAGAGTTCCAAAATATAAACTCATAAACCATAGGTCATTAACTGTATGGTATTTTAATTCATACAGTGTCACGCCAAATGATCTCTGTGTCTTGTACAATATATAATTAGGTCTTGCATCTTTGCTCTGTTAACTTTACTAACTACAGGAAACTTCAAGAAATTGGTTGATGATGCGTTTTGGACAGTACTTGATATCTGTGGGGTGACTCCTATATGCTGTTTACTTTTAGGGTCTTACTACTTATTTGTTTCTTGAGAAGAAGAAATGCATCAGATATTTGAGCGTTGAGTTCTTTTTGCTAAGTCATTACTCACTTTTGTAAGCCACTGAGTGTCATTCACCTTCATATTCTTAGTATCTGGTGATTGTTCTCCATTGTGTGAGGTTGTTCTGGATGTGAAACTGGTTTTAAATAGCCACCTTGTGATTTGCAGTAACTGTTAATTCCTAACCTCTGTCCAGGTAAAGCTAAAGGAAAAGTAAAATGTTGAGGCCTTTGCATAACCTCTTCTTTTTCATTCTACTGCTTTGTAAAGATGGGAGAGCAAAGGATTGTTTAAATGGTTAATAGTGAATTGCTGTGGTGAATCTCTGGTTAAGAGGATGTAGCTCTAGCTCAGTCAGTGGTAGAGTACTTACCTAGCATATCCAAGAGCCTAGATTTTACCCTCTGATACAGAAAAAGAAAAGAAAAAGATCCAGCTTTCTTGTTCTTCAGCCAGAGAATGCAGAAGAAATGAAAGCTTGTCAGATTTTTTTTTTTAATTTTTTATCACTGTGGTCTGGTGCTGTAGCTTAAGAAGGTCTAATCTAATGAAAGCCTGTTTTGACTTTAGATATTCCTAAAAATGGAAGTGCTAAGAAAGAGGAAGTAGGAGCCGGAAGAAGGGAAAGGGCAGTCCTCTTGAGTAAAGATCGAATCATAGATGAGAGCTGTTGAATATGAAAGTCATTTCATAAGTGAAAGTATGGTTTTTTTCTTTGCTCTTGATGAAATTCTTTTTATTTTTCTCTACTAACCTGTTGATCTCATCAATGTCTGTAGCTCGTTAATAGGTCTTATTGTACATAAACTGTGAATCACTTTGCCAATCTGTCTGCTGTGACCTGGGGAGCAGCCCAGTGTTATACAGCACGTGCTCAGCAGGCTGAATTCAGGTGCCAGAATGAAAACAGAAAGTTCTTTGTTTTGTTTGTAGTATAACAAAGTGATTCCCCCCCAAAACAAAACAAAAAAATCAGGAACCTTTTGGAATTTATTTTTGTAGGGCAGGGAATTGTTAGTGATTACAGTGAAAACAACAAAAATTTAACCAGTCCTGGGGCTTGAGCACTGTCCTTGGGTTTTCTCACTTGACCCACAGCACTCTACCAGTAGGCCAAACTCCTGGCCCCCAATTCCTTTTCCTTTTTTTTTTTTTTTTGCCATGGGGCTTGGACTTAGGGCCTGGGCACCATCTCTGAGCTTGTAAGCTTGAGGCTAATGCTCCATTTTTTAGGTATTTATTTGGAGATAAGAGTCTCATGGCTTTTCCTGCCCAGGGTGGTTTCCAACCATAATCCTCACTACCAGCTCCCTTCTCCAAATTACATTTATTATTTTCTCAAATCTGTGAAAAATGAATTGGAGGAGGCAAATGAAAGAGGGCCTAGAGGAAAGGAGTCTTTCTGCAGCACTTAGGATTTGGGGTAGAAGTGTTTTTTTTTTTTTTTTTTTTTTGCCAGTCTGGGACTTGAGCTCAGGGCCTGAACACTACCCTTGGGCTTTCTCAAGGCTAGAGCTCTACTACTTGAGCCTCAGCACCACTTCCAGCTTTTTTCTATGTAGGTGGTACTGAGGAATCGAACCCGGGTCTTCATGCATGCTAGGCAAGCACTCTACCACTAGGCCAAACTCCCAGCCAGTTTTTGTTGTTTTTTTAATTTTTTTTTTTTTTTGTGCCAGTTCTGGGGCTTGAACTCAGGGCCTGGGCACTGTTCTTGAACATGTTTTACTCAAGGCTAGCACCCTGACACTTGAGCTACAGAACCACTTCCGGCTTTTTCTGAGTATGGGATATCGAGGAATCAAACCAAACCCCGTGTCTTCGTGCATGCTAGCCAAGTACTCTACCACTAGGCTATGCTCTCAGGCCCGGATAAAGCTTTTTCTATTAGCTTTCAGGAGCAAGTATTTGGGGAAAATGTAGCTTGGACAGTGGGAAAGTATGGACATATGGATTTTGGAGTATTCAAACCTGATTTCATAGCTTTTTTTTTTTTGTGGGTCATGGGCTTGAACTCTGGGCCTACCCTTGGGCCTGAGAGTTGTCCCTGAGCTCTTCAGCTCAAGGCTACTTCCCTACCCCTTGAGCCACTGCCCCACTTCCCATTTTCTAGTGCTTAATTGGAGGTAAGAGTCTGCAGTTCTTTTGTACCTGGTCTGGCTTTGAACCTCAATCTTCAGATCTCAGCCTCCTGAGTAGCTAGGTTTACAGGCGTGAGCCACTGTGCTTGGCTTCATAGCCTAGTTCCTATGGCTAATAGTGCTTTGGTCTTGGGAATGTTACTTAGGCTAGACTTGTTTGTGACCTGGGATGAGAAACATTTGAAATTCATTCCTCCCTTTTCTTTCTTCAAATCCTTTAGTAGCTTTTATTGTGATAGTATTTAAATAACGTGTCTACATATATTGTTTAATGTATTTAGGCCCTGCCTGCCCTGAATAGAAGGTATATGAGAACAGAGACTATGCGCCCCTGACATCCTGGATTTTAGTGGGGATTAGTAAGTATTTGTGGGACAAAGGAATGGTAACAAATGTTTGGCCCAATGTTAGCATAGTTTCATAGTTTCTCTATATATATTGTCTGTCATGAGGCTTGAACTCAGGGCCTGGGTGCACTGTCCCTGGGCTTTTTTTGTTGTTTTACACAAGATTAGGGCTCTCACATTTGAGCCACAGTACCATTTCTGGTTTTCTGAAGATAAGTGTTTCATGGATTTTCCTGCCTAGGTGGCTTAAAACCACAATCCTCAGATCTTAGGCTCCTGAGTAGCTAGGATTACAGGCATGAGCCACTAGTGCCTAGTGTTGGATTTATCCTCCCTCCCTCCCTTCTTCCCTTCCTTCCTCTCTCCCTTCCTCCTTCTTCCCTCCCTCCTCCCTCTCCCCTCCCCCTTCCTCTCTTCCCCCTCCTCCCTCCCCCTCCCTTTCTTCCCCCTCCACTCTCCTTCTTTCTTCTCCCTCTCCCTCCCCCTCCTTTTACCAGACCTGGGGCTTGAACTCAGGGCCTTGGCTCTGCCTCTGAACCTCTTTGTTCTTAAGGCTAGTACTTTACCATTTGAGCCACAGCACTACCTCCAACTTTTTCTGAGTAGTTTATTGGAGAATTGCCTCTCTTTGCCGTGATGACCTATATAACCTGAAGGGGCTAGGAGTCAGTGACCTTAGTGTGGTCTGTCATGGCTGACTAGGGTTTATGGTAGCTACTCAAGTAGTAGATTGGGAACCTGCAGCTAGCCAGACTGAAGGTCACTGTAAAGGGGTACTGTTACCTTATGTAGTTGCTACTGCCCCAGGGGAGACTCATTCCAATTAAAGGGAAGGAGGCTGATTATTTACTGCCTGCAGTAAATGGGCCTAGTGCTCTAGTTACTGCCTGCCAAGCCTTGAGAAACAAGGATGCTAATCTACTATCCTTGGGCTTTTTTGCTCAAGGCTAGTGCTCTTTACTTGAGCACTCCATTTCTTTGGTGTTTACTTGGAGATAAGAGTCTCTTTGAACTTCCCTGGCTTTGAACCTAGATGCTCAGGCCTCAGTCTTCTAAGTAGTTAGGATTACAGATGTACGCTACTAGTGGCTGGTAAGATCATGTTTATTATGTTGCATCGTTCTACCATTCCTAATTCATTTATCTAATTGCCTTTCTTTTCCCCCATTGCTGTAGGTGGAACCCTGGAACTCTCACATGCTAGGCAAGCACTGTAGCATTCACTTTCTCTCTCTCTCTCTCTCTCTTTCCTTCTTTTTCATTTTGTTTTTGCTGTGCTGGGGGTTGAACCTATGGCCTTGTAAAGCCTAGGCAAGATTTAAGCTATGTCTCTAGCTCTTCTTTCTTCCTTTTTATTAAGGCCTTCCATGAAGTATTGTTAGAATATAAACCTTATCAATTGGTGGTGCATTTTATGTTATTTATTTTTGATATTGAATTCAGGGCCTGGATGCTTAGTTTTTTCATTCATGGCTGGTGCTCTACTACTTGAATCCCAACTGCACTTCTGGCCTTTTATTTGGTAATTGAAGTCTCAAGAACTTTCCTGCCTGGGCTGGTTTTGAACTGAAATTCTTAGATTTTAGCCGCTTGAGTAGCTAGGATTACAGATGTGAGCCTCCGGTGCCCATCTTGGCAACACAGTTTAATTTGAGAATAACAAGAGTTTGGATGTTTTGGAACAAAAAGGACAAACTTCTGTTTCTAACATCCTTTTGGAATGTATTTTATAACATCAAGATTTACAAAGATCTACAATGTCACCAATACCACTGAGATGCTACTAAGCCATGATCAAGAACCCTTTGAAAAGGGATGTCTCCATTCTACTCTTACTCCCTGAGGTAGGTTAACAGATTCTTACTCCTGCTCTCATCCTCTCCACTTTTGGGGTTTTTTTGTTTGTTTTTGCCAGTCCTGGGCTTGGGCTCAGGGCTTGAGCACTGCCCTTGGACTTTCTCAAGGCTAGCACTCTACCACTTGAGCCTCAGCACCACTTCCGGTTTTTTTGCTATGTGGTACCGAAGAATCGAACCTGGGTCTTCGTGCATGCTAGGCAAGCACTGTACCACTAGGCCAAACTCCTGGTCCTGCACTTTTGTTTTTGAGATTGGGTCTGCCTAACTTTGCTTGTGTTCAAACTTAAGACCCTTCTGTTTTCACCTTCTGAGTAGCTAGTTATTGGAAGATATCACTGTGCCTGGACTTAACATGGATAAGAGTTTCCTTTATTTCCCGATCATGGGATATTTTATATATGAAGAATTTTAAGAAAAAAGGAGCCATTTACTGTTAGCAAGTAAATTTTATAAAGCTATCCTTACCTGCTTTTGCTTTCTTTAGATTCTCCAAGAGTAGTTTTCTTCATGTTTATTTTTTGGTTTGTAATTCATCTAGCTTTTGGGAAGAAAGAATTTTTTTTTCAGTCCTGATTCCTCCATGTTTTCCTTCAGCTTTTGATTTTTCAAAACTAGATCAAAGCAGAAATGAAAAGAGAACTCTCATCACTGATATCAAATAAGTATTCTAATTTTGTTTCCCAATTAAGTAGCAATTAAAAAAGAAACTAATCAAGAGCTGCTTCAAAAAGAAGAAACTGGAAAGCAGGAGAAATGAAAAGTAAATGAGAGCCTATTTCAGGGAGACTGCTGTTTGTGACAAACTAGTTCTGCTGATTTTTCACATTGCTTAATGTGCTTACTCTAAAATGTTCCAGCTTTACTAAGTCTGCAGTTAACTCTTTTCCTATGGTGCCTAAAGATTTAGAAATTTTAGGATGTTTTGTGTGTGTGTCTGTATGTCTGTAGTGGGGCTTGGACTCCAATCCAGGGTATTCTCACTTAGCTTTTCTGCTTAAGTCTGGTTCTCTACCAGACTGCTCTACACCTCCGTATCTGGCTGGTTAGTTGGAGATGAGTTTCTCTAATTTGTGGCTTTTTTTTTTTTTTGCCAGTCCTGGGCTTGAGCTCAGGGCCTGAGCACTGTCCTTGGACTTTTTTTCTCAAGGCTAGAGCTCTACCACTTGAGCCTCAGCACCACTTCCGGCTTTTTTCTATGTATGTGGTACCGAGGAATCGAACCCGGGTCTTCATGCATGCTAGGCAAGCACTTTAACCACTAGGCCAAACTCCCGGTCCCTAATTTGTGGCTTTAAACCTTATTCTCAGCCTTTTGAGTAGCGAGAATTACAGGTATTACAGCTTAGAGCCACTGATTTCTAAGCTAAGAGAATGCTTCTTAAATCCCTTTAATGTTTACCTGAAGTTATTGCTCTTTTGCCTTTTTTGGGGGGGGGGGGGTCAGTTGTTGGGCATGGTCCCTAGGTGCTGTCCCTGAGCTCTTCAGCTCAAGGCTACCGTCCTATCTTTGAATCACAGCACCACTTCCAATTTTCTAGTGGTTAATTGGAGATAAGAGTCTCACATTCTTCAGTGCCTGGGCTGGCTTTAAACCTTGATCCTCAGATCTCAGCCTCCTGAATAGCTAGGATTACAGGTCTGAGCCACTGCGCCCCTCTGTCATTTAAAAAAAACAAAAAACTCTTCAAAGGTGTCTTTATGATTGTGTTTTTTTTTTTTTTTTTTTTTTTTTTTTTTGCCAGTCCTGGGCTTGAGCTCAGGGCCTGAGCACTGTCCTTGGACTTTCTCCAGGCTAGAGCTCTACCACTTGAGCTTTAGCACCACTTCCAGCTTTTTTCTATATATGTGGTACCAAGAAATCGAACCTGGGCCTTCGTGCATGCTAGGCAAGCACTCTACCACTAGGCCAAACTCCCGGCCCTGATTGTGTTCTTTAAGGCACAAAAAAATCTGGAATTTTCAATTGAGAGCAGTTAAAACAGCTTAATAAAATTGTAAGGTTAGTACTTGCTTTAATTTTTTATTGTAATTGAGTGTTTAGTACCTTACTCATGATACTGTGTGTTGGGCATTTCACTTTTTATGTGGCTCATCTAATCCATGATTTTGCTTTCAGAGACTGGTGTAGTTCTTGTTTTGAGGTTAGGGATTTGTATCTGCACTTCTCTGACACCTCAGAAGAACCATTTTGAACTTGCTGGATTACTTTGCCCCACTGGGTTGACTTCTGCATAGTGAATGTACAGCAGCACATCTCCTCTTTGGATCGGTTCAGCAGCCTGTGTACATTCCAGAACAAGGGTGCCAGGTGGTAAGGGAACTTGCTAGTCCCTTTAAACTCTCCTTGACAGACCAGTGTCTTCTTCAACAGAGGTCATGCAAATGCGTGGATTGCTGCCAGCATTGAGTATGTTGCTCGGAAAATTGTAGATAATTATTTCTGAGCAGTATTTAGTTTGACCTTGGAGTTATCAGTATAAGAAATTTCCATGTTTGTCTCATTCCCATTTTAATCAGTTTGAATCCAAGCTTTTGTGATCTCTGAAAAATAGCTGTCTTGCAGGGTCATGTCAGTAATCCTAGCTACTCAGGAGACTGAGAACTGAGGATCCCAGTTCAAAACCAGCGTGGGCAGAAAAGTCCAAGAGACTCATTTCCAATTATCCACCAGAAGACTAGAAGTGAAACTGTGGCTCCAAGTAGAAAAGCTCTAGCCTTGAGCAAAAGAGCTCAGGGATAGCGCCCAGGCCCCAGGTTCAAGCCCCAGGACTGACAAAAAAGAAAACAAAAATAGCTATCTTCTGACTAAATTGGCTTGTTTACCTCAAAACTCCCAGGAAGGGCACCTAAGTACTAAGTGCTTTAATTTTTCCCATCATTTAGGGCTTATAAGTGATTTCTTTCTTCTTTTCCTAAATAACTAGTTGGTGTGATTATGCAGGGTTTGGGGTGTTGGAACAAGTGATATACTGCCACAGCACTGCAGAGAATAGGCAGCAGATTCTGACTCATGCATCATGGTTTCTTTCTGTGTGTCCTTGTAAATATCCTTGTAAACGACCTTCATGCCCCTCTCTGAGCTTTCTGAGTGTGGGAGGATTCTGGTGAATTGTATCATCTCTCCAGCATAAATTTGCAAGAGACTCTTCATTTTGCAAAAGGATCTCTGAAAGTAGAATTAGAGGTTAGTATTTATTTTTAGTAAGTTTCTCAAGAAATTTTGAATTTTAGCTCCAAACTTTCAGTTTTTAGAGACTTAAAATAATTGAAATTGTACATATTAGTTTCTGAATTTTTCTTTTGATCTCATCATCCTAGGGTCTGTGTTTAACATAGTGACAACCATTTTAAAGAGTTACAGTGGAGCTTTTTGTTTTGTTCTTTGACTCTTCTAGGAATAGAACACATCCTAAGGAGGGAGAAGATAGTGAGGAATTTAAAGTCTCAGCCAAGCAGGGGCTAACAGCACAGCTTTTCCACTGCTTTTTTAGAATGTTAACACAGCTGTCCTATAGAAACAGCACTAGAGATGTTTCTCACTGACCCCTTTTGAGATAGGGCTTTTCAGTTTTATTTGTCTATTATGCCTAGAAAGTGTCAGAACCCTTAGCTATATCAGTACAACTCAGTGGGCCATCAGAAACATCTGTGAAATGTTGGTTCCTGGGAAGGAACCATCTTTGGGAAGCCAAGAAAATATTTGTGTGTGTGTCTGCTATATAACATAGTATATATAGTGTAGAGTTGTTTAATTGATATGAATTGATTGGTTGGTTGCCATAAACTCGGGGCGTGGGCACTCCCTAATTTTTTTTTTTGCCAGTCCTGAGGCTTAAACTCAGGGCCTGGTGCTGTTCTGAAGCCCTTTTTTTCCCTCAAGGCTAGCACCCTACCACTCTGAGTCACAGCTTCACTTGTGATTTTCTGGTGGTTTATTGGATAAGAGTCTCATGGACTTTTCTACCCAGGCTGAGATCTTACATCTCAGCCTGCTGAGTAACTAGGATTACAGGCATGAACCACAGTACCTGGCTTGTCGGGGTTCTTCATCCCCAGTCCCTCCTGAGGAGGGATGGGGAAAAGCACACCCCAACCAGTCCAAGCCGCGAGAGGAGAGGGCCCACTGTCCTCCCGCACTCAGCCTTGCTTCCCAGAGCACGAATAGAAACGCCACACAGCTTCATCAAGGCAGGAATCTCCCTCTCTATAACTCCCCTCCTTATATTGGGTGTGGGAGTCTATCAGCACAACAGGTGGGCAGGATAAAGAGGTCCACTTGTTTACCCCTGCTACAGGTCTCAGCAGAAAGTTATTAGAATGGCGTTACTCGGCCCCCAACATCTCCCCCGTTTTTATCTTAAAAAAGACAAAACTTAGGATATGTGGGGCTACCACCATATCAGATCGGCTGTGCCTCTCTTAGGTGTCTCCAAGCTCATTAATAGGCTAACAGCTGTGACTTGCCCGTCTTTGACTACCAGCCTTCCATTTAAGCAAATCAGACCTGAGGGGATGCACCTACTTCCATGGGAGCAGATGCCTGTCGCATTAGCATTCACTTTCTGCGTTGACTTTGTAGGCAAGCAATAGACATATTACAATTATAGTGCATAAAAACAAATCCAAACTGATCAATCCCAAAATAGTGTCAAGATAACCATCACCCAAAGTTAGAATATTGTCATTTGTGCACATAATTCCAGTCCTCACATTCAAAGCATTCTCTGTAGGAACCACAGTGGCAAGGACAATACTCGCAGCAGTAAGGGCAGGAAAATACCAAAGTCCTTTTTACTGATGAGCGGGAAAGCATTCTCCTCCTCCTGTACAGGCACTAGTATATACTGAGTGGCTCTTACTACAACAGAGAAAATAGGGAAACATTCACACAAGCCATGGGAAATGGAAGAATTAGAGCAGTCTTCCAGTCCCCCACTTTGTTTTCAACTACTGTCCAAAAATGACTCTGGTCCTTTCATTTTAAGGGAGTTATGGGCGAAGATCCATTTTCTGTAACTTCAAGCTGACTCAGGGGCGTTGTCTCTATATTTTGTCAGGGACTTTAAAAAGCTTTAGCCTGTTTCAACTATTCTGAACCCAAGCACAGGCTTTCTAAATCACTACCACTTAATTCTCTTTCTCAAGTCTGCGCTTTTCACCTGTTCTTAAACTGTTTACTCCCGTATTGACTTAGATTTACCTTTCACACACACATTCGCGGTCATTCCAGTCTGAACCCATTCGGTTCTATTCTGTCTTTCAAGCACATTCATTCCCTTTTATACACACATTCGTGGTCGTTCCAGTCAGAACCCATTTGGTTCTGTTCTAAAATCTCATTGAAAAATAGAAAATAGGCCTCGCCCTCCGCGAGGTAATTTTTTTTTGTTGACATTTCATTAGAAAATAGGCCTCGCCCTACTGCTCTGGCCAGAGACTCCCGCGAGGTTCCTCCCTTCCTGGGACATTGCCTCGCCCTCCACGAGGTTCCTCCCGAAGTGACCCGCGCTTCGGAGGCGATCTGGGGATGAGTAAAATCCCTTTCACACACATTCGATGGTTTTCACACACATTCACTGGTTTTTCAGTCTTTGAGGAGTTTTGTCTTTGTCTTCCTCCCTGTCTTTGAGCAACTTCAGCCTGCATTTTCCTTTCAGGTTTCCCTGGCCTTTCAGTCCCTCCTTTTTCTTTTTCTTTCTCCCTCTCTTTCTCCTTGTCTTCCTGTCTTTTTTTTCCCTGTGAGCAACTTCAGCCTGCATTTTCCCTTCAAGTTTCCCTGGTTGTTCAGCCTTTTTGTGCCTTTCAGGTTTTCTCTGGTTTTTCAGTCTTTCCTCCATGTATCTCTCACTTGGCTCAACTCACAGTCGTGCCCCTTTCATGCCCCATTTCGTGCCTCTTTCGTGCCCCACGTTGGGCGCCACTATGTCGGGGTCCTTCATCCCCAGTCCCTCCTGAGGAGGGATGGGGAAAAAGCACACCCCAACCAGTCCAAGCCGCGAGAGGAGAGGGCCCACTGTCCTCCCGCACTCAGCCGTGCTTCTCCGGAGCACGAACAGAAACGCCAGGCAGCTTCATCAAGGCAGGAATCTCCCTCTCTCTAGAACTCCCTTGCTTATATTGGGTGTGGGAGCCTATCAGCACAACAGGTGGGCAGGATAAAGAGGTCCACTTGTTTACCCCTACTACAGGTCTCAGAAGAAAGTTGTTAGAATGGCGTTACTCGGCCCCCAATACTAGCTGAACTTTTTTTTTCTTTTTTTCCCCATGGCTCATGGTTTACCACTTGAGCCACAGCTCAGCTTCTGACTTACTGGTGGTTAATCAGAGATAAAAGTCTCATGTACTTTTCCTGTCCTGTATGGCCTTGAACCAATGATCCTCAGATATTGGATCATAATTTTGTTGTTGTTGTTGTTGGTCGTGGGGCTTGAACTCTGGGCCTGGGTGCTATCCTTGAGCTCTTCAGCTCTAGGCTACCGCCCTACCTCTGTACTTCTGGAGCCACAGTACCACTTATAGATCATAATTTTTGTTGTTGCTGTTGCTGGTTATAGGGCTTGAACTCAGGGCCTGGGCGCTGTCACTGAGCTCTTCTGCTCAAGGCTAGTGCTCTACTACTTCGAGCCATAGCTCCACTTTCAATTTTCTCATGGTTAATAGAAGATAAGAGTTTTGGGATTTTCCTGCCTAGGTTGGCCTAGGTCTCAGTCGCCTGAGTAGCTAGGATTGCAAGTATGAGCCACTGGTACCCAGTTAGTAGATCATAATTTTAAATCAGATGTCAGTGAGAGCTGGAGGAGTCAGAGGTGACTTTCTGTGTAAAACACTGCCAGCTCATGATCTTGAATACCTCCTTAGTCAGCAAAACTTTTAGTGGTTAAAAACTTGAAGTGGCGCTGTGGCTCAAATGGTAGAGCTAACTAGCTTGAGCTGAAGAGCTTAGGAACAGTGCCCAGACCCAGAGTTCAAGTCCTACAACTAGAAAAACAGCAACAACAGAAACCCACTTTATTCTTTTGGCTTTGGAAGCTTCTCACATAAATCCTTACAGGGTATGAAACTGTAGTGTTTGGACAGAAAAGGTCCCAGTCCTTTAGAGATTGATAGGTGTGTCCCACGGTACTGGATTGGGTTGTTGACCAATTTGTTTTGCCTTGGTTTCCTCATCTGTAAGTACCACTGAAGCCAGGTGGCTCAGAGGTCCTTCCAGCATTAAAACCTCCCTCATGATGAAAGCTTTGGATTCCCAGGCATGCCCGTATGAGTAGATTTTGTCTTCCTCTAAAACTGAAGGGAAGCCCACATTATAGACCCTTAGTATTGTCTGGGAGCTCTCCGCTCCGTCTGCTCATCTGTCAGCTTGCCCTTCCTTCCGCCCACTCCCATCCGGCATTTGATTCTATTTCTGTAAGTAAATATGGAGGCTTACTTTCCATCCTTTGCAGCCCTGATTTCATATACAAGCATCCATAGGATCTTATATGTTCAGATATAAAATTTTAGGCCTTCATTAAAAGATAACCTCCTTGGAACTAGAGGTATGGCCCAAGTGGTAGAATACTAGTTCTAACCATGTGTGTACAAGGCTCTGAATTCATACCCTAATACTGGCACAAAAGAAAACCAAAGGACAAGATGACCTTTCTTGATTGTGTTTGTTTTTGTTTTGAGACAGTGTCTCATTCTGTTGCTTAGGCTGGTCTTGAACTTCAGATCCCTCTGCCTCAGCCTCATGAGTAGCTGAGATGACAGGCATGTGCCACTGAGCTTGCCTGCCAGTCTGCTTGCCCTCCCTCCCTTCCTCCCTTCTTCCCTCCCTTCTTTTCTCCCTCCCCCCCTTTTTTTGTTGGTTATGGGGCTTGAACAACTGGGCGCTGTCTCTGAGTTTTTTCACTTAAGGCTAGAACCTATACCTCTATCAATCACTTTGAGCCACAACTCCACTTCCAGCCTTTTTGGTAAGTTATTGGAGAGAAGAGTCTTATGGACTTTCTGGGCCAGGCTAGCTTTGAACATCTCAGCCTCCTGAGTAGCTAGAGCCACCAGCACCCAACTATATCCATCTTTTAAAATTTATTTTTTCCCAGTCCTGGGCTTAAACTCAGGGCCTGTGTACTGTTCCTGATCACTTTTGCTCAAGGTTAGCGCTCTACCACTTGAGCCACAGCACCACTTCCAGCTTTTTCTATGTATGTGGTACTGAGGAATTGAAACCAGGGTTTATTTATTTATTTTTATTTTGGGGGAGGTCATGGGGCTTGAACTCTGGCCTGGGCATTGTCCTTGATTTCTTCAGCTCAAGGCTGTCGCCTTACCCCTGGGCCTGGGTGCTGTCCCTGAGCTCTATAGCTCAAGGTTACCGCCCTCCTTGAGCCACAGCACCCACTTCCTGTTTTCTAGTGATTAATTGGAGATAAGAGTCTATAGTTCTTTTGTGCCTGGGCTAGCTTTGAACCTCGATCCTCAGATCTCAGGCTCCTGAGTAGCTAGGATTACAGGCGTGAGCCATCGGCCGTCCAGCTAGGGTTTATTTATTTTTATTATTTTTATTTTTTTATTGGGTTGTGGGACTTGAACTCTGGGCCTTGAGCTCTTCAGCTCAAGGCTAATATGTCCTAACCCTTGACCCACAGCACCACTTTGGGTTTTCTGGTAGTTAATTGGAGATAAGAATCTCACATTCTTTAGTACCTGGGCTGGCTTTGAACTGCGGTCCTCAGATCTCAGCTTCCAGAGTAGCTCAGATTATAGGTCCAAGCCACCATGCCTAGCAAGTTGAAACCAAGGTTTTGTGTTTTGTCAAGCACTCTACCACTAACCACACTCCCATATGCCCATTTTTTTTTTATTATTTGAGATGGAAGTTTCCCTTTTTTTTCTTCAATTTTTTTTTATTGCAATGTATAGAGGGGTTACAGTTATATTCGCCAGGTAGTTGGTGCATTACTTCTCATACATTGATACCCCTGGAAGTTTCCCTTTGTAGTTCTCCCTCCCCACTTTGAATCTCCTGATCTCTGCCTATTTAGTAGCTAGGATTATAGGTATGAGGTACTGTGTCTAGCTTCAAGTTTAAAAAAAAAAAAAAGCCAGGCGTTGATGGCCCACACCACTGGCACCCAGATTCTAGTTCTTCTCTCTTTTCATAGACTGGATTATTTCATAAAGCAGCATGAGTTTTTTTTTTAATTTTTTATTGTAATTAATAAAAGGGTTACATGATATTTGCCAGATAGAAGGTGCATTAATTCACATACATTGATACCCTTTCACATGTCTTGGTACCCATTGCCCTCCCCCCCCACCCGTCTTGGTTTCCCCCCCTTCCCTATCAAATTTCAAATAACCAAATACAAATAAATTCAATATATCAGATAACAAAGTGAGATACTGTAACAATATGAGATACCCAAGGGACAGCAAAGGAGATGAGAGACAACATAGTACATTAAGGACAACAATCATTCGTTATATGGCTTTTGTTTCAATATCCTGGAGGTCCTTTCAATTAGCTTCATACTATATGGCCTTATGTATCAAGATTTTGCTCTATTGCAGATCTCTGCTAGTAGAGCCCAAGGTTTCTACTGATTATGACGAATGAGGGAAACCATTGAGCCTAAGTTCCTTTGAGTCTGGCTTACTTCACTTAATATGATTTTTTCTAAGTCTTTCCATTTCCTATCAAATGGGTCGATGTCATTCTTTCTGACAGCAGCATAGAATTCCATTGTGTACAAATACCAGAACTTGTTGATCCACTCATCAACTGAGGGACATCTAGGTTGGTTCCATATCTTTGCTATGGTGAATAGTGCTGCAATGAACATTGTTGGGCTAGTGGATTTAGTATGCCCTTGGCAGCATGAGTTTTATTGTAGATTTTTTCCATTATGTCTGGAATTGTGTTGTGTTGTTCTTTACGTAATGAGGGATTCTTTTCTTTTTTTTTTTTTTTTTATTGGTTGTGGGACTTGAACTCTGGGCCTGGGCCTGGGCATTGTCCCTGAGCTCTTCAGTTCAAGGTACTGCCCTGCCTCTGGAGCCACAGCGCCACTTCTGGTTTTCTGGGGGTTAATTAAAGATAAGAGTCTCACATTCTTTAGTGCCTTGGCTGGCTTTGAACCGAGATCCTCCTGAGTAGCTAGGATTATAGGCATGAGCCACTGTGCCCAACTGTACTGAGAGATTCTTACAAGAATCTTCACCTTCTTCCATTAGATAGCACAGGTAATCTATAGCATTCTGACTTGATGTACATCTGATATAGTTCTGCAATGAACTCCTTGCTTTTATAATCACAACCAGGGATTCATGTAATACCATGAGGGATAGAGAAGCCTTCATCTGCATCTCCCTTAAATGGCAGCACAAACTTTATTGCTAGTTGTAGTTCTATTAATGCCTACATCTAAATTAACAGGTGAAGGTACCCTGTTTAACAGCAGTGCTTTTCCATGTTGTATCCATCTCCAGACATCTCTATTGGGCCTTCATAGATCTTGTCTATGCCAAACCTGTTAAGAAGCCAGTATTAGGCCAGACATAGGCTGCAGCATAATTGAGCAGGCCAACTGTCACATTGACTTGTGTAGTTCATGTGTATATGCCTCGACAGACTATCATGTCCCCTTCTTAGATCATCCAGCATTTCCTTGCATAGTAGTCAGTTTTGCCCTCTTGTTGTCTTCTAAATTTCACTTCATATCTTAAGGTAGGCCTATTCTTGATAACTTCAACAAACCTCATCCCACAGATTAGTGACCTGTGCCCGCAGCTCAATACATAGGCCCAGCAGTGCTAGCAGACCTTGGTTTCTTATGAATAATTAAAATTTGTATAATCGCTTTGAAGGCCAACCCTTGAAAATCTCCTTGAAAATCTCTTTCCTGAATCAGTTATCCTCCTGTTGGGGGATGTTAACTTTATCATGGTCATTTCTTAAAATGTTGTCATGGTTGTGGCTTAGTACTTAGTGATCACTCAATGAAAGTGACTCATTAAAAACCCCCCAAACTTTCTGTGTTCTTCAGCTGTCTGTATGATTGATGTACAAGTTGAAACAGGACGGTTACTCAGTAACAGCATGTACACCTTTAAGCCAGTGTAAGGGAAATGAAATTAGCTTTGATTATAGTTTTGTTCTTAGAGTTTGCCAGACACTTGTACTGGTAATGTATAAAAAGAACAGGAAGGCAGGCAGCCCACATACCCACCACAAAAGTTATTTTATTTATTTATTTTTTTATTTTGCCAGTCCTGGGCTTGGGCTCAGGGCATGCACACTGTCCGTGGGTTTTCTCAAGGCTAGAGCTCTACCACTTGAGCCACAGTACCACTTCTTTGCTTTTTTCTATGTATGTGGTACTGAGGAATTGAACCTGCTAGGCAAGCATTCTACCACTAGACCAAACTCCCAGCTCCCACAGAAGTTAAATTCTTGACATGACAATGCCAGAACATCTCTACTGCATAGCCAGGAACAAAGGAAGTAAGTTTGTTTTTGCATACTTGTAAAGACTTTTAAAATTGAGAGAAGTCCATTTAGTTAGTTAGTCATGAGGCTTGAATGCAGAGCCTGGGCCAGTCCCTCCGCTCTATTTGCTCAAGGCTAGCATTCTACCATTTTGAGCCAGAGCACCATTTCCAGGTTTCTAGTGGGTAATTAGAGATTAGAGACTTACTTGTTTTCCTAACTGGGCTGGCTTCCAACTGGGATCCTCAGCCTTCTGAGTAGGTAGGATTACAGATGTAAGCCACTGATGCTCCGTTGGGCCTTTTATTTTCCTTGTGTGAACTTATGTGTAGCAAATATCAGATTAGTTCATATGCAGCAATTCTCTACCTTGACCTTTTTGATTCATTTTTTTCTGTGAGATCATATATATATATTATATATATATATATATTTTTTTAATTTTGTCAGTCATGGGACTTGAACTCTGGGCCTGGGCACTGTCCCTGAACTCTTGAGCTCCAAGGATACTGCCCTACCCCCTGAGCCACATTACCACTTCTGGTTTTCTGGTCGTTAACTGGAGATGAGTCTCAGATTTTAGTGCCCTGGCTGACTTTGAACTACTATCCTCAGATCTCAACCTCTTGAGTAGCTAGGATTACAGGCACCGTGCCCAACTTCTGTGAGATTATATTTTAAAAAAATGCTTTTTGAAGTTCAGGTGCAGAGACCAGGTAATTCAACCCATAAGCTGATAGGAATACTGGTAAATTGTGTCTAACCTGGGGACACTTCTTTGTCTCCTAACATCAGTCAGTGTCTAAACCTTACATTGCACATAATCCTGAGACTGAATTGAGAATATTGTGATAGGTTTTAGATAGTTCTAACAAAGATGGAAAACATCTATATATAAATACACACATGTATTTATCATATACATTTAATATAAATATGCACATTTGGGCCAGGAGTTTGGCCTAGTGGTTAAAGTGCTTGCCTTGCATGCATGAAGGCCCGGGTTCGATTCCTTGGTACCGCATACATAGAAAAAAGCCGGAAGTGGTGCTGAGGCTCAAGTGGTAGAGCTCTAACCTTGAGAAAGTCTAAGGACAGTGCTCAGGCCCTGAGCTCAAGCCCAGGACTGGCTAAATAAATAAATAAATAAATATGCACATTTATAGTTGTACAGAGGGATTGCCATTTCATAAATAGGTAATAAGTACATTTCTTTTTGTTTGTTTTGTGAGTCTTGGGGCTTGAACTCTGGCCCTGGGTGCTGTCCCTGAGCTCTTTAGCCCTATTCCTGGGCCTGGGTGTCAAGGCTACTGCATTACTGCTGGAGCCACAGCCCCACTTGGGTTTTCTAGTGGTTAATGGACTTTAGGGCCCAGGCTGGCTTTGAACCGTGATCCTCAGATCTCAGCCTCCTGAGTAGCTAGGATTACAGGGGTTAGCCACCGCACCCCACTCCCTCAGTTTATTTTGAATTTTCTTTTCCTTTCTTTCCTTTTTTTTTTCTTTTTGTCTCTCATGGAACTTGAACTCAGTGCCTGGGCATGTCCCTGAGCTCTTTTTGTTCAAGGCTTTTTTGACTTTCTTACTCATGATTTGTTCTCTACCATTTAAAGCATGCATCCAATCCAATATTTTACTGATTAATTGAAGATAGAGTCTCTTAAGACTTTTTTGCCCAAGCTGGATTGGAGCCATGATCCTCTGATCTCAGCCTCGAGTAATTAGGATTATAGGCATGAGCCCCTGACACCCAGCCATTTTTTTTTTTTAATATGGCTGGGAAACCAGGCTGCGTAATGTTGAGGATAAACAATGTTGGAAAAAAATACATACATACACATATACATAAAAATTTCATGCAATGGCTCCATGTAGGATTGCTGGGTATTGCTACTGTGGTTTAATTTTCCCAAGATGCCCAGTGCTAGTGTTGACATTAATGTCTTATTACTCAATCTGAGCCAACTGACATTGTCCTGAATCCTGCAGGCCTTATATAGCCTTCTCATGATTACTTTTTTTTTTTTTTTTGCCCGTCCCGGGCATTGAACTCAGGGCCTGAGCACTGTCCTTGGTTCTTCTCAAGGCTAGAGCTATGTATGTGATACCAACGAATTGTACCCAAGTCTTTGTGCATGCTAGGCAAGCACACTACCACTAGGCCAAATTTCCAGCCCCTATTTTTTTAAATTATTATATTTTATTGTCAGGGTAATATATGGAGGGGTTACAGTTACATTCATTAGGTAGTGGGCACATTATTTCTTGAACATTGATACCCCTTCTCATGTTTTTGCCCCACTTTCCCTCCCTCCACCCCCTTCATTATTTTAGACACAAATTGCAGCAGAATTACATTACCTCTTTTCCTCATTCTTTTTTTTCTTTTTCTTTTTTTGTCAGTCCCTGAGCTCTTCAGCTCAAGGCTACCACCCTACCCCTTGAGCCACAGCACCACTTCCGGTTTTCTAGTAGTTAATTGGAGATAAGAGTCTCACACTCTTTAGTGACTGGGCTGGCTTTGAACCATGATCCTCAGATCTCAGCCTCCTGAGTAGGATTACAGGAATGAACTACGCCGGCACCACTTTTCCTCATTCTTTATTTAATTTAATTTAATTAATTAATTTTTTGTGGGTCATGGGGCTTGAACTTGGCTTGGGCTCTGTCCCTGAGCTCTTCAGCCCAAGGCTACCACCCTACCCTTGAGCCAAGCCCCACCTCCTATTTTCTACAGGTTAATTGGAGATAAGAATCTCAGGGCCTTTTGTGCCCCGGCTGGCTTTAAACCTTGATCCTCAGATCTCAGCTTCCTGAGTAGCTGGTAATATAGGCGTGAGCCACTGCGCCCAGCTCTTTTCCTCATTCTTTTCTTTCTTTCCCCTATTGCCTTGTGCCTTAAAGCACAAAAAACTCAAGAAGCCTAATACAAACTATTGCTGTCCTTATTTAAAAATTTTAGAACCCTAAGAAAGTTTTGGTGGTACAAATGCTTGGTTGCCAATTGTCATTTGGTGCCACCAGACTGACAATCTAAGGAAAATAATGGCATAAGCTAAAAGCAAGAGTAGAAAAAAGCCCTTTGGGACAAATGAGACACGTCTTGTATAGTGCTCCCTTCTGAGGACTTGAGAGGGGGGGAGTGGAGAGAGCACTGTGCTTGCTAGTGTCCTTCAAATGTCCCTTCTGGGAGCTGGACTCTCGTCAGCTTCTGCAGCCAAGAAACTTGATTAAGGAAGGTCTATTCCACAGAAAACCCATTGTCTGGATAGCTTAAAACATGATTTAAAAAGCCAGCATCAGGAGTATTTACTTTGTCTTGCAGAGGTTTGAGTCCAGCCAATGACACTGGAGCCAAAAAGAAGAAAAAGAAACAGAAAAAGAAGAAAGAAAAAGGCAATGAGACAGATTCAACCCAGGATCCGCCTATGAAGGTAACAAGGAGTTTCTGTTTTCTTGGGACCGATGAGAGTATGTTAAGGTTAATGTGTTAATGTACAAGAACAATTTAGATCAGTGATCTCTGCTGGTACTACTTCAAGATGGAAGAGACTCCAGTATTGTCCTCTACTTCCCCAGACCCTTATGGTGAAACTGTCAGTACCTTAAAAGACAGCAACTTAGACAGTGACTTTCAAGCATAGTACCTGTGTTCTGAAAAATGATAGTCTCTGTGCCCCTGTTTCCTGTTGCAGTGCTTCTCAGCACTCTTTATCTTGGACAAGCAACCTCTACTACTTGAGCCATGTCCCCAGTCCTTCTTGCTTTAATTTGTGCTTTAGATCAGTCCTCTTGCTTTTTTGCCCAAGATCAGCCTTAGAGAGCTATCATCTTTCCTTCACCTATATCTAGCATAATCCCCATCCCCCACCCACCCCCACCCCACCCCACTCCTCCTCCCCCCCCCCCCTTTTTGCGTATATGTGCAGGTCCTGTAATCCTAACTACTTAGGAAAGGCTGAAAGCTAAGAATTTTTTTTGTCTGTCATGAAACTTGAACTCTGGGCCTGGGTGCTGTCCTTCAAGACTGCTGTCCTACTCCTTGAGCCACAACAGTACTTCCAGTTTTCTGGTGGTTAATTGGAGATAAGAGTCTTATAGATTTTAGTGCCCAGGCTGGCTTTGAACGAAGATCCTCAGATCTCAGCCTCCTGAGTAGTTAGGATTACAGGCGTGAGCCACCTGGCTTTTTTTTTTTTTGGCCAGTTTGGGGGCTTGAACTCAGGACCTGAGCGCTGTCCTTGGGCTTTCTCAAGGCTAGTGCTCTACCACTTGAGCCACAGCACCACTTCCAGTTTTTCTATATATGTGGTACTAAGGAATCATACCTAGCTCTTCCTGCATACTAGGCAAGCACTGTACTACTAGGCCAAATTCCCAGCCCTGAAGCTGAAGACTTTTTTTTTTTAATACATGTTTATTGTAAAAACACATTATCATGAACTGTTTTTATAACAGTTAATTGTCTGTAAGGTACTATCTTAAGCACTTTACAACTAATATTTAATTTACTCGGATAAGGAAGAAAATATTTATAGCTTCCCTTCTCAGAAAATTATTCTGGCTTGAAAGATCTCTCCTCACACCCCCTTATACTATACACTATATTGTGTATTCAGAGGAATACCAGATTTAGAGTTGCCTTATTTAAGTATAATAGTATTTCCTATATCTTACTGCTTCCTCCCACCAAAAAAAAATCCTTATCTGCTCCTTTCTACTATGCTGTTAATGGGATCCAGTCTGTTGTTCTGTGTAAAATCATTATCCTAAGTTTTCAGTTCAGGGAACCACCATTTCTTGGGTTCCATGCCTTGCTTCTTGGATTCCATTTTGATTTTCTAGACTACACCCTCATAGGTCTATCATTTCCAAATATCAAGGAAGAGAGTCCTTACATCCTTCTGTAAAAAGGCTTCATTTTGCTTTCAAATGTTCTGTCATCAGGTATTTTTGTTCATTTTTGCAGTGCTAAGGATGCTAGGCAGGCATCCTATCACCTTAGACCCCTGGCCCTTGTAAACATCTACTGTGGCTAATGAAAAAATATATTGCTATTTCTGTAAAATGAGCAGGTTGTTTTGTTTTGTTTTCGCTTTGTGGGTCATGAGGCTTGAAGCTGAAGACTTTTGTCTAATGCTAGCCCAGGCTGGAAATGAGTCTTTTCTAAGTACCAAAAAGCTAAAAATGGAGCTGAGTCTCAAGTGGTAGAGCACTGGTGTTGAGCAGAAAAATTTCAGAAACAGCACCCAGATCCTGAGTTCCATCCCAGGACTGGAACCAAAACACACACACACACACACACACACACACACACACACACACACACACACACACACACACACACACAGAGAGAGAGAGAGAGAGAGAGAGAGAGAGAGAAATCTCTCAACCAGCTTGTCTTGAGGTCCTTTCTAAGTCAGCGGCCTGAATCCCATATACACATCTTTCCCCATCTGCTCTGCCTTCTCCTCTGCTGGAGCTTGGTCATGTTGCCTAGATGTCCCCCTTCCCAGTACATTCAACCAGCCAAAATCCCCTCTTAGAATTGTTTTTTTGTTTGTTTGTTTGTTTTTTTTGTTTTTTTTTGCCAGTCCCGGGCTTCAGCTCAGGGCCTGAGTACTGTCCTTGGACTTTGTCAAGGCTAGAGCTCTACCACTTGAGCCTCAGCACCACTTCCAGCTTTTTTGTATGTATGTGGTACCAAGGAATCGAACCTGGGTCTTTGCGCATGCTAGGGAAGCACCTTAACCACTAGGCCAAACTCCCGGCCTCCCCTTAGAATTGTTTTAGAAACAGTTTACAAGAAATCTAGTCTCATTCTAATGTATTTGTGTTTCATTTTATGCCTCAAGTATTGTGCTTCAAGTAATTTTTGAATATTTCCAATGCCAACCCCACTGAGAAAAAAGAAAAACAAAAATGTTGAAGCTAAGGTCAGGCCTATAATCCTAGCTATACAGTGGGCTAGATCTGAGACTCTCTGTTCAAAGCCATTTTGGGCAGATAAATCTGTAATTTTTTGTTGTTGTTGTTTTTTGTTTGTTGTGGGGCGAGTCTTACAGGTTTTGAAAGTGCCTGGGCTGGCTTTGAGCTTCGATCCTCAGATCTCAGCCTCCTGGGTAGCTGGGTGGCGTCAGCCACCTCGCCCAGCTAAATCTATATTTATGTCCATCTAAGCAGCGGGAATCTCAGAAGTGGAACCATGGCTCAAGTGGTAGAGCACCAACAATGAGCAAAAATCCTAAGTGAGATTGTAAGGCCAAGTTCTGGCACACATACAAAAAAAAGGTGTTGACTACCACATTAGCTAGCTTTTTGCTAGATACTTCATTTAAACCTTCTCTATCCTTACAGGGTAGATAGGGGTCTTCCCATTTCAAATACAAGAGAGGTAACTTACCCAAGTCTTTCATTCAGAAATTCTAGAACCTGGTCTGTCACCAAATCTATCAAAATTCTTATAGGTGCCCAGGCGCCAGTGGCTCATGCCTGTAATCCTAGCTGAGATCTGAGACTTATGAAGTGGAACTAGCCAGGACTCTTACCTCTAATTTTAACCACCAAAAAGGTGAAAGTGACTCAAGTGGTAGAGTGCTACCATTGAGCATGAAAAACTCAGATGGGGCTGGGAGTTTGGCCTAGTGGTGCACAAAGACCTGGGTTCGATTCCTCAGCACCACATACATAGAAAAAAGCCGGAAGTGGTGCCGAGGCTCAAGTGGTAGAGTTCTAGCCTTGAGAAAATCCAAGGACAGTGCTCAGGCCCTGGCTTAAGCCCAGGCCTAGCAAAAAAAGAAGAAAAAGAGGAGGAGGAAAAGCTCAGAGACAGCTTCAAGGCCCTGAGTTGAAGTCCTAGGATTTAAAAAAAAAATATATATATATATATATATATGTACATTTAGAATTTACATGCAGGGAAGGCTGAGATTATAATTGACTTTTCAGGTCAAAACTATTGATGACAAGGATTATTGTTAGATTTTTACTTTATGTGTTTTTTACACTTCTTCATTGTTTGAAATATTTGTTGTTCAACACAAGACGAAAATGGGGACAAAGCCAATAGGCAGCACCTATTACCTCATTGTAAATCATTCTTTCTCCCTTATGTAATGTATGGCTTCAGGATTAGAATAGAAGAACCATGCCCCTTCTTTCTGAGTAGTACCCTTTAACTTTTGAACTTACAATCAATCAAAATTCTTACAATGCAATGGGTCTTTTTTCTCTCCAACTTTGTCTTGTCCAGATGAACTCTTTACCAGCAGAGAGAATCCAGGAAATACAGAAGGCTATTGAGCTCTTCTCAGTGGGCCAGGGACCTGCCAAAACTATGGAGGAGGCCAGCAAGCGGAGCTACCAGTTCTGGGATACACAGCCTGTCCCCAAACTCGGTATGTATGTGCTTTCTTCCCCAGGTAAGGGCCAGGAACAGGCTTTAGCTGGTGCTGCTGTTGGGTTCCATGCTCAATTTATTTGTAAAGTTGGCACAGAGTCGTGCAGTTTCTTGATGATTATTTTTAGGAGATAATCTTTTAAAAGTCTTATAGAAAAGACTGTTGTTTAGAGATCATATTGTTTCACAGAAGCACATACTGAGACCAAATAATGATTCTTGTAGTCCGTCATCACCCAATCTAAATTTATAGAACAGTGTTTTGACACGTGATGAGTGCCTGTGGGTCTATCTTCCCACTTAGATTTGTTGTCTGGGCAAATGTGAAATTTTGGAATGGTTATAGATTTTCCAGTTTCCTCCCTCTTCTCTTAGTTGATGTTGTGTTTACTAGAGATGTAGTAATGTGGCATTAACAGGGCTGGTTCAGCTTCAGAAATACTATATGTAGCTTTCATCCAGTCTTTTAAAAAGCTATTAAAAAAGCTATAATAAACTTTTCTTTTGTGTGTGTGTGTGTGTGTGTGTGTGTGTGTGTGTGTGTGTGTGTGTGAATTTGGGGCTTGCTTCTTAAGATGAGTAGATGAGGGGCTGGGACTTTGGCCTAGGGGTAGAGTGCTTGCCTTGCATGCACAAAGACCCAATTTCAATTCCTTGATACCACATACATAGAAAAAAGCCAAAAGTGGTGCTGTGGCTCAGGGTAGAACACTAGCCTTGAGGAAAGCCCAAGGACAGTGCTCAGGCCCTGAGCTCAAGCCCAGGACTGGAAAAAAAAAAAAAAAATGAGTAGATGAGTACTCTATTACTTGAGCCACACACTCAACTTTATTTTATTTTATTTATTTATTTATTTATTTTTGGTCATGCAGTTTGAACTGTGGGCCTGGGCACTGTCCCTGAGCTCTTCAGCTCAAGGCTACCGCCCTACCCTACCCCTTGAGCTACAGCCCACTTCTGGTTTTCTAGTGGTTAATTGGAGATGAGTCCCATGGTCTTCAGTCTCTGGGCTGGCTTTGAACTATGATCCTCAGATCTCAGCCTCCTGCGTAGCTAGGGTTTCAGGTGTGAGCCACTGCATCTAGCTCTCAGCCCAACTTTTTGCTGGTTATTTTGGAGCTGAAATTTCATGAACTTTCCTACCTGGGCTGCCTTCAAGCTATGATCCTCTACGCCTCAGCTTCCTGAGTAGCTAGAGTTATAGGTATGAGCCACTGGAACCTGGCTACAATAAGCCTCTAAAGGCTTTGAAACAGCTAGAAATTGTAAACAGATTCCAGAAGGGATTGGGCAAAGTGGAGGTGCCTGATGCCTGAGCTATAGCTAACCTTGAAAGCTAACTTCAGAGGTTGAAGTTGACAGGAAGTTTCAGGAGTGGTTGCATCATGGTTCTATACTCACTAGGGATCAACTCTTGTTTTCCTCATGGCTGGGGAGGGGAAGATGTTTTACAAAAACATGTTCCAATACCAACTGTAAGTGCCAGGTTGTCTATGTTGCTACTGTTCTGTAGAAACATGGTGAATTGCCAGGTGCCAATGGCTCATGCCTATAAGCATAGCTACTCAGTAGGCTGAGATCTGAGGATTATGGCTCAAAGCCAGCTGTGGCAGAAAACTCAATGAAAGTCTCACCTCCAATTAACCACCAGAAAACCAGAACTGGAACTGTGGTTCAGAGTGGTAGAATACTATTCTTGAGCACAAAAGCTCAGGGACTGTACCCAGGTCCTCAGTTCCACCCCCATGACTGATGGTTGGTAGGTAGAGAGACAGGCAGGCAGGCAGGCAGACAAGACAAAGACTTGGCATCAGAACATTGTATAAATTTGCATGTCTGTAATCCCAGTAGCTGAGAAGCTGAAGCAAGTTCCAGGTCAACCTGAGAGACATAGTGACAGCTGTCTAAAAAGAAGAATGAAGTTTGTTGGTAAAGTCAGTTATCGAGCATGAATAGTGACGCTCTTCATTAAAATGCACTTCTGGAGTTATCGACCCCCTCCCTGCCCTCCACCGTATCAGCTCCCTCTTCCCCACTCTGTTAAAATTATCCCACAGCTCTAAGGATAAAGTCTGGTCCTGGAGTACAGACCATTCAGGACTGGCCTGGATATCTTCTCCAGCTTCTAGTTTTAGTTCCTCCCCTTCTTCCTCTCCAGACTTTCCATGTTCTGGCTCAGAGGAGCATTGTACAGGCCAGGGTGGAGCTGTTGTGTTGGAGGAAACTTCCAGGCCATTTGTGCAGACTAGGTGATTCAGCATAAAGGCACTTGTAGGACTCTAAACACAAAGCCAGAGCTGGCAGAACAGCTAGTTGGCCCATACTGCCTAAAGCCCAGGCTGCAGGGCCAGGATTGAGCCTGGCGCCTAGAAGCCATCATCTCTCTGGCTCAGGAGTGGGTGCAGTGCATTGTTGTTGCTGTTGACACAAAGGCAGCCTTGTTATAGCTCCTTACAAATCCCCCCCACACCGGGGGTCCTGGGCTAGGGCATGGCAACCCTCCTTACTAAGAGGCAGAAAGCCAGATTAGTAAAGATAAATGTTTGTCATTCAGGAACCCAAGGGAGATTTAAAAGGATTTCCAAAAATGAGCTACCTTAGATCCCAGTGATTGTTTTGAGCTTTTGCCATGCACCAGCATTCAATTAGGGGCAGAGGGTGGAGGGAGAGTAGGTTTGCTATTGCCAAGCACAGAATGTTCTTCAGATGCAGGGCTCCTAGAGACAGGAAGAATTTTGCCTGGTCCATCTTTGAGCAAAGCTCTGCCTTTCTCCTTTGTTCCCCACCTCCTCCGGGGAGAGCCTCATGGCCATGCTCTTCTTCTAGGTGAAGTGGTGAATACTCATGGTCCCGTGGAGCCTGACAAAGACAATATCCGCCAAGAGCCCTACACCCTACCCCAGGGCTTCACCTGGGATGCCTTGGACCTAGGAGATCGTGGTGTGGTGAGTATACAGGGGTCTGCAGGCTCTAGATAGATCCCTCCTCCAGCCAACCAGGGCTAAACAAAATGTCTAGGGCCTGCTCAGGACTCACAGAACTAGCATTTAACATCTTGGCAGGTGGCACATTGATAGCACTGGTGCCTGGCTGGACTTCACACTTTTGTTTAGCATTTTTGCTCAAGGCTAGTGCTCTACCACTTGAGCTTAGCGTCACTTCTGTCTTTTTTTTTTTGGATGATTGTTAATTGAAGATAAGTCTTAAAGATTTTCCTACCTGAATTGGCTTCATACAATGATGTTCAGGTCTCAGGCTCCACAGTAGCTAAGATTACAGGTGTGAGCCCTGATTTTTTTTTTTTTTGCCTGTCCTGGGGCTTGAACTCATGGCCTGGGCACTGTCCTTGGGCTTTCTCAAGGCTAGCATTCTACCACTTGAGCTACAGCACCATTTCCAACTTTTTCTATGTATGTGGTACCGAGGAATCAAACCCGGCCCTACCACTTGAATTTTAATAGCTAAATAGGCCAGCAAATGTTGATAGCTCAGAAGGTAGGAAAAAAAATACCAAGGGGCTGGGAGTTTGGCCTAATAGTGACATTGCCTAAGACCTGAAGGCCCTGAGCTCAAGCCCAGGGCTGGAAGAATGAAGGAATGAATAAAGGAATGAATGAGTAAATAAATAAATAAATAAATAAATAAATAAATAAATAAAAACCACCGAAAAGTTTTTGGGTCATATGACTAAAAAAACAAATATAGTCAAGCTCTTAGCTACTCAGGAGGCTGAGATATAAGAATTGCAGTTTAAATCTAGCCTGGGAAAGAAAGTTTCATAGGCTCTTTTATTCACTAAACTACCAAAAAATCCAGAAGTAAAGCTATAACTCAAGTGGTGGTAGAGCGCTAGTCTTGAGCAAAAAAGCTCAGGGCCAAGCACTGGTGGCTAATGCTCTATAATCCTAGCTACTCAGGAGGCTGAGATCTGAGGATTGAGGTTCAAAGCCAGCCCGGACACGAAAGTCTGTGAGACTTTTACCTCCAAACTGGAAGTGGCGCTGTGGCTCAAGGGGTAGAGTGATAGCCTTGAGCTGAAGGACTCGGGGATAGCGCCCAGACCCAGATTTCAAGCCCCACAACCAACCTCCCCCCCCCCCAAAAAAAAAAAAAAGTTCAGGGACGGTACCTAGGCCCTGAGTTCAAGCTCTAGGACCAACACAATAAAACAACAAACAAACAAAAAAGTATAATTGAGGACCAGGAGTGTGGCATGGCCTAGTGGTAGAGTGCCTGTCTACATGCATGAAGCCTTGGGTTCAATTCCTCAGTACCACATACATACCATAGCCAGAAATGGTGCTGTGGGTCAAGTGGTAGAGCACTAGCCTACTACAAGGACAGTGCTCAGGCACTGAGGCCAAGCCCCAGGAACCCCCCCCCCAAAAAAAAAAGGTATATTGAAAATGACAAATTGATGCCCTTAACTGACTTAGTTCTATGGTGGGGGGTGGGGGGAGAACAGTAGAAACCTATGACTCCATCTTGGTGATGAATCAGAGTAATAGAGTAGTTGGTTTGTTAGATGACATTCTTGACCTACCATCTATGTACTTAAATCAATCAGGGTACCCTTTAGGGATTAGTTTCACATTACAGCTAAGGGATCTTGTCCTCCCCCCATCTTAAAATGCCTGCTATGCCTGAAGTGAAGATAATTTGTGAGATTGTGGGGGTGGGGGGGTGGTAGGTTGCCTTGCCCTTGTGTAATACCTGGAGCTGCAGGATATTGGAATTGGTCTGCCACCTCTCCTTAGTGAGCTCCTTGTTTCTCCATAGCTGAAGGAGCTCTACACCCTCCTGAATGAGAACTATGTGGAAGATGATGACAATATGTTCCGATTTGATTATTCCCCAGAGTTTCTTTTGTGGTGAGTTGAAATTGCTTTCTTTTACTATTATTTTTTTTATTGATTTATTTTTACTTCATAAACACTAGAAATTTCAGGCTTTTTTTCTTTTATTTTTCTTTTGTAGTAGTGAGGATTGGATTCAGTACCACAGGCTTGCTTGGCATGCTAGTGCTCTACCACTTGAGCTACACACATAAACACACATACTTTTTGTTTTGGTTGGACTGTGATTCTCGTACCTCCTCCTCCTCCTGAGTAGCTGCACCACTGTGCACCTCTGTGATGCCTGGCTAGAAATTTATTTCTCATAGTGTTTTGTTTTTGCTGTTTTATGGCAATCCTGCAGCTTGAACTGAGGCCCTGGGCACTGTCCTAAGATATTTTTACCACTTGAGCTCCACTTCTGACTTTTTGGTGTTTTTAATTGAAGGTGAGAGTCATGGATTTTCCTGCCCAGGAGCCTTTAACCACAATCCTCAGATCCCAGCCTCCTGAATAACTACGATTACAGGTGTGAACTACCAGTGCCCATCGGAAGTGTCATTTTTTTTTTGCCAGTCCTGGGCTTGGGCTCAGGGCCTGAGCACTGTCCTTGGATTTTCTCAAGACTAGGGCTCTACCACTTGAGCCACAGCACCACTTCTGGCTTTTTGCTATGTATGTGGTACCGAGGAATTGAACCCGGGTCTTCGTGCATACTAGGCAAGCACTCTATCACTAGGGCAAACTCCCGGCCCCAGAAGTGTCATTTTTATATTTAGTTTCTTAGTGTGCTCATTTTTGTGCAAGTAACCTTGCTGACTAAACTGTCTGCCTGTTTCAGTCATGTTTTACTTTCAGGAAAAGATGGGTAGGGAGATATTCAGCCTATAACCCTAGTTGCTTAGTAGTCTGAGGAAGAAGGACCACAAGTTCAATGCCAGCCTGCCAAATTACTAAGATGCTGTCAAAAAAAAATTTTTTAAGGCTGGGTAGCTCAGTGGTGAAGTACTTACTTTGCATGCATGAGGCTCTGGATTCAAACACTAGAAACATCAAAAGAAAAAAAATCTAGGAAGATAGAGATATGGGACTGAAGTGAGGAGGACTGCCTAAAGGGGAAGGAAAAGCAGAATGGACAGGCAGAAAGATGCTCCCAATCACAAGACACATTAGCTCCTCGAAGAGGCCAGTCCTCTGGTGTTTAATCTATCAAAATGAACATAAAGAGCCAGGTATGGGGTACTTGAGAAGCAGAGACAGGAGAATCACAAGTTTAAGGCCAGCCTAGATTATGTAGCAAGATCCTGTCACAAGAGATTTTTTTTTTTTTTTAGAGTCTCGTGGACTTTCCTGCCCAGGCTGGCTTTGAACCTTGATCCTCAGATGTCAGCCTCCTGTATAGTTAGGATTACAGACATGAGCCATCAGCAGCTGGCTCAAGAGACTTTTTTATTTTTAATGGAAAGAAATCCTAGCTATTCGGGAAGCTGAAATCTTAGGATCACAGTTTGAAGTCTGCCAAAGAAGTCCATGAAACTGCATCTCCACTTAACCAGCACAACGTGAGTCTGAAGGCGTGGTTCAAGTGGTTGAGTACCAGTTGTGAGAAAGCAAGCTGAATGTGAGCCCTGGAATTCAACCCTTGGTATCAGCATATACACACACACTTGTATACGTACACACTGGGAAGGGAGAGGGAGAAAGAGAGAAATTGGATCAGGCGTGAAATCCTTGGCATGACAGCCTTGTTTTGATGAGGATGGCCAAGTGGGCTGAGCACTAAGAAATGGTTATGGCAGGATTCCATTTGTTTCCAGGAAGGCTTGGCCCTAAAGAGAATTAAGCTATGAATCTCTAGGGAAGTGCTAGTGCCACACTTGAACCAAACATGGCTTTGGAGTCCAAAAAGCTATCCAGCTGCTGCAAAGAGCACCAACGCTTGTATCTTTTCCAGGGCTCTCCGGCCTCCAGGATGGCTCCCCCAGTGGCACTGTGGGGTTCGAGTGGTCTCAAGTCGGAAACTGGTTGGGTTCATTAGTGCCATCCCAGCAAATATCCACATCTATGACACGTAAGCATTCTTGTCCCCCTACCTCATATCCATCTTACTTCATTTGGGGGCGGGGGGAGGAAGTAGCCCGTGAAAGGGAGCACTCCTGGTACTGGGAATGCAGATTTCTCATAGGTGCTACATGTCTTGCTCATTTGTGGCTGGTTTTGACTGTGACCTGGGTTGAGAGGCGCCTGCCCATTACCCTTGTGCTCCTGGCCTAGTCACACGACATGCTCATAAGTAGCTTCAAAAATTGAAACCAAGCCAGGCGTTGGTGGCTCAGGCCTGTAATCCTAGCTACTCAGGAGGCTGAGATCTGAGGATCAAGGTTCATAGCCAGCCCGGGCACAAAGGGACCTAAGACTCTTATCTCTAGTTAACCTCTAGAAAATGGGAAGTGGGGGCTTGGCTCAAGGGTAGGGCAATAGCCTTGAGCTGAAGAGCTCAGGAACAGTGCCCAGGCCGAGTTCAAGCCCCATGACCTACCAAAAAAAAAAAAAATCGAAGCCAGGGGCCAGGAGCATGGCCTAGTGGTAGAGTGCTTACCTAGCATGCATGAAGCCCTGGGTTCAATTCCTTAGTAGCATATGAATAGAAAAAGCCAGAAGTAGCACTATGGCTCAAGTGGTGTAGTGCTAGCCTTGAGCAAAAGAAGTTCGGAACAGTGCCCAGGCCATGAGTTCAGCCCTAGGACTGGCAAAAAAAAAAAGGCTAGGAGTTTGGCCTAGTGATAGAGTGCTTGCCTAACATGCACAAAGACCCGAGTTTGATTTCTTGAAAAACTTTTCTTTAGAAAAGCTGGAAGTGATTCTGTGGCTCAAGTGGTAGAGCTCCAGCTCTTTGGGCTTCCAAAGACAGTGCTCAGGTCCTGAGTTCAAGCCCCAGGATTGGCCAAAAAAAAAAAGGAAGCCAGTGTAACCCAGATTCAGATGGCCCTTAGGGCCTTCAGTCTCTGCTCTTCTTTTTCCCTGGAAATGGCACAGCTATTTGCCAGCCTTCTGGATTCATAAGCTGTAGATTCTTGTCAGAATCCAAATCCTACAATAACCTTGACTTAATCTGGGGTTTCCTGTGCTGGTTCACTGAATGTTAGGATTCCCTAGTTTACTCTTAGGGATTCACAGAGAGTTGATGATACCTTAAGGTAAAGGCACCCTACTTCTGGTTGTAAATAGGGTCCATGTGGAAGCAAGGCTGCCATCGTACCTGCAGGAAAAATAGAGAGAGTAGTAGCAGAATATTGAGAGCCCAGTACTGACTGCCAAGTGCAGGTAGCATCTAAATGCACACCTGTTCTGAAGTTCCCCCTTGCAGCTCAGCTCCATATGCTGGAAGGCATTGCCAGTGCTTGTGGTATCATTGACATTTTCACTCTCTCCTCAGAGAGAAAAAGATGGTGGAGATCAACTTCCTGTGTGTCCACAAGAAGCTTCGCTCCAAGAGGGTGGCTCCAGTGCTGATTCGAGAGATAACCCGAAGGGTCCACCTGGAGGGCATTTTTCAGGCTGTTTACACTGCTGGAGTGGTGTTGCCAAAGCCTGTTGGCACATGCAGGTAAAAATCTTGATGCAAGTCCTAGAAATGCAGATGTCCTGCTTTCCCGTTGCAGGGCTAAGGTCACTATGAGGTGCCTCTGCACTGGAGCAGCTCTAGTCCCTAGTTTCTGGTGGGGGGTGGGCATGATGGGGAGCAGGCCGGAAAGAGGTTAGCCATTCTTGGCTCTGAAGTTAATGTCATTTAGGGGGTGAGGGGTAGGAAGAGAAGCAAAACCTGAGTTTTACAGAAAATGTCCTAAAGTTTTAAGTGGTTAGCTCAGCTTTGTTCTGAATATTGTGTGAGACAAAGAGAGCTTGTCTGATCTCTGTGTGATCTAAGGATAACCTTTGTCTTAGACAGTTGTTTGAAACAATTGAAATAATCTTTGCCTAGAGAACTGGAAAATAAAACACCAGGTGAATGCAGAAGAGGAGGAAGGAGGAGGATAAGCACATCTGCCGATCTTCTAGCATGACTTTCAGTTTTCCCACTGACTTGATTCCAGGAGACAGGAGCAACTGCTGTAACAAGGGAATGGCTTTTAAAATTGAGAAAGGAAAACAGGAAAGGAAAAAAAAAAAAAAAACAAACCTCAAAAGAACTATGGTGGCAGGCAGCTCTGCTCCCACCCTAGGAGACCTAAGTCCAAGCAAAGCCTGATGCATTGCGCCACCTGCTGGCCATCCTTGCCATTGTCTTCTCTATCAATAGGGCCGGACTGTGGTGTCTGAAAACAGTACCTTTGTGTCTCCACAGGTACTGGCATCGGTCCCTAAACCCACGGAAGCTGATAGAAGTGAAGTTCTCTCACCTGAGCAGAAACATGACCATGCAGCGCACCATGAAGCTCTACCGACTGCCAGAGGCCAGTAGCGTTCTGAGGAGGGGAATAGGGATAGATAGAGACAGAAAAGCCCAGGCGCAGCAGGAAAGAAGCAGGACAGAGAGTGGGGGAATACTATGCTTACCTGAGTGGCAAGATAGCCTACAGTCTCCAGATTCTTTTTTCTGTTTATTTTGGTATGATTTTTCTTGGATCTTCTGAGTCTGCCTGGGCTTGTTTCTCTGCCCAGGCAGCTAATCTGTTGATTAGTTCAAAGAAGCCTTGTTCTTAATATTAGCCAGGCATAAGTAGGAAAGATGGGTCCACTTACTGAATTGTCATACATGGAGTTATCACACATGTCCCAGAGCCTAGAGTTCCTAAACCCTCTAGTGTCCTGTTTCACATGGCCTAAGCTTATGAAAGAAGCCCAGATTTCTAATCCTAATCACCAACACATACACACACTCAGCTTGGACACTGAGGGACCGGCAGTCTGCAACAAGCTGGTTTTCTGCTCTGGGTCTCAGAGCCCGGATTTCAGATTTCTAATCCTAATCCCCTTACACATATACACACACTTAGCTTGGACACTAAGGGACTGGAAGTCTGCAACAAGCTGGTTTTCTGTTCTAGATCTCAGTCTGTCTGTTGCCTAAAGCAACAAGTGTTTCTGTTGTCCAGTGTGCCTGAAGGACCCTGAGGTGGAAAGTGGGAAACGCCTTCTCTTGCCTTGGAGCATTTTTACTGTGTTGTCTTCACAGTGACCAAGCACCTGCCATGTAGTGCAGAGGGCTGTAGTGCAGACAGTTGTGCCTGGCTGTCCCTGCTTACCTCAGCATGGAGCTAATCTGCCACTGGATTGGGCTCATTAGTGTCCCATCTGGAGAATGCAGCAGCATGATTACCAATTGCTAAAAACAGATTTGAGAAGCTGGGTATGGTGGTGTATGACTGGAATTCCAGTGCCTTAGGAGGGTGAGACATTGAGAGTTCTAAATCAGCCAGGGCTACATCGTCAGACCCTGCCTCAAAACAAAAACAAAGGATTGAAAGAACTGGGTTCATACCCATAATCCTATCTACTCAGGAGATTTGAGACCTAAGGATTTTGGTTTGAAGCCAGCCAAGGTTTAGAAAGTTCACTAGACGGGGCCGGGAGTTTAGCCTAGTAGGTAGAGTGCTTGCCTAGCATGCATGAAGACCCAGGTTCGATTCCTCGGTACCACATATATAGAAAAAAGCCAGAAGTGGTGCTATAGCTCAAGTGGTAGAGCTCTAGCCTTGAGAAAACCCAAGTACAGGGCTCAGGCCCTAATTTCAAGGCCCAGGACTGGGCGGTGGGGGCGGGGGGGGGGGGCTGAAGTGGAACTGTGGCTCACCCTTGAGCATTACCCTTGAGCATAAATTGAATTGGCCAGGACACAGAGAGAGAGAGGCAAGGGGGGAGCCTGAGCCTGGGCAGAGGGCAGAGCCCAAGCGTCTCTTATCTCTAATTAACCTCCCAAAAGCTATGCCTCAAGTAGTAGAGCTCCAGCCTTGAGCAAAAAAGCTAAAGGACAGTGCCCAGGCCCTGAGTTCAAGCCCTAGTGGGTGTTTTCCCCTGTGGTGTTTCCATGGCCAGTGTTCCTTGTGTTCCAGGCAGGCAGAGAGCCATGTTGAAATGTTCTGGATCTATGTTGGGGTGAGCTATCTAGGCTGTGTTATAGCCTACAATTTGAGATGTCACTGTGTGGCTGCCATATAGGATAAAGCACTTAAGTGTTGCCTAAAGAGATTTGGGTTCGTAAGGATTTTTATTACCTTTGTATGCATGTCCTAGGCTTTAAACTCAGAGACTAGATGCTGTCCCTGAGCTTTTATGCTGAAGGCTAGTGCTTTACCACATGAGCCACAGCTTCACCTCCAGATTTGGGTGTGCTTAATTGAAGATAAGTCTTATGGACCTCCCTATCCAGGCTGGCTTCAAACTGCAGTCCTCTGATCTCAGACTCCTGACTAGCTAGGATTACATGTATACTTGGTACCTGGCTAGTAAAAAAGTTGTATAGGCTAGGGGACCAGAACTAAAGTTTTAAAAATAGTCCCTGTCCTGGGAAGGAGTTTTATCGGGCAGTGACAACCATTTATCAAGCATGACTCCATTGTTTTCCATTTGGCATGGCCCCACCTTTGTCTTCGTCTGGAATGATCAATCCTAGTATTTGATCCATGGGATCATGGCTTTTTTTTTTTTTTTTTTTAAGAACACTAACAAGGGCCGGGGAGTTTGGCCTAGTGGTTAAAGTGCTTGCCTAGCATGCATGAAGAACCGGGTTCGATTCCTCGGTACCACATACATAGAAAAAAGCCGGAAGTGGTGCTGAGGCTCAAGTGGTAGAGCTGTAGCCTTGAGAAAGTCCAAGGACAGTGCTCAGGCACTGAGCTCAAACCCAGGACTGGCAAAAAAAAAAAAAAAAAAAAAGAACACTAACAAGCCAAAGGTCCAGAGGTTCTCTGATTAAACCCCAGTACCACCAAAAAAAAGAAAGAGAAGAAAAAAGGCCATTGTATATATGGGGAAGAGTTATGATTGGTTTAGTTGAAATTCTGGGAGCTGGGTGCATTTCTTTTTAATTCATCTGGCAGCAATGTCTTGCCAGGGGCACTGACAGTGCTGCAGTCTGTCTGGGATGAGCTGTGTGGAAGAGAGGGACTTGAGTGTAGGAAGGCAGCTACTGCTCAGTGTAAGGAGACTGAATACTTGGTGAAGCTTCTCTGAAACTCAGGAAGTGCCCAGGGGATAAGGGGATCATAGGAAGTCTCAGACACATCCAAGAAGCAGGCAGGATTTCTCTGTCATGGTGCTGCTGACATTTGAGGCTAGATTTTTTTTTTTTTTTTTTTTTTTGGTTTTGGGGCTTGAACTCTGGGCCTGGGCACTGTTCCTGAACTCTTCAGCTCAAGGCTAGCACTCTACCATTGAGCCCCAGTGCCACTTCTGGTTTTCTGGTGGTTAAGTGGAGATAAGAGTCTCACGAACTTTAGTGTACAAGCTGGCTTTGAATTGTGATCCTCAGCTCTTAGCCTCCTGAGTAGCTAGGATTACAGGCATGAACCACCACCACCGGCTTCTGTGGCTAGGTCATTTTTTGTCGTGGGGGCAGTCCTACCTTGTTAAGATGCTTAACAGCAACCCTAGCTTCTACCTCCTCGATGCCAGTAGTACACCTCCTTTAGTTGTAACCAGCAGAAATGTCTTCAGGTGTTGCCAGATGGTCCCTGGGCAACAACATTGTCCCAGTTGAAAACCACTGTGTTAGGCAGATGGAAAGTGTAGCCAGAAAGGCCAGCTCGTCCGGGGGCCAGAGGGTCTTATGCTTCATGGGGAGGGAGGGCTGGAGGGCCTGTGTTTTCTTAAGAGGACAGCCTGGGTCACATAGATGAGAGAGACTGATCCAACAGCTTCAGCCTGGCTGCCAGCGATGCTGAGGAGAGAAAGGGCCAGAACTATAGAGGCTGTATCAAGCTGATTCTATGCCCAGGGTACCAGGATTCTCTCTTAAGGGCATGGGAGGATACATCAGAATGTTGGGCAAATCCATCTGACACCTCCTTTCCTGTCTTCCAGACTCCTAAGACAACTGGGCTGCGACCAATGGAAAAAAAGGACATTCCAGTAGTGCACCAGCTGCTCACTAGGTACTTGAAGCAGTTTCACCTCACACCAGTTATGAGCCAGGAGGAGGTAGAGCACTGGTTCTACCCCCAGGAGAACATCATTGACACTTTCGTGGTAGAGGTAAGTCATGGGACAGTTGCTAGTCAGGTGGGCCCCTGAAGCATCCAGCTTCCCCAGTGCCCCGTGCTGGCACTCTAGGCTTCCTAGGCCCTTGGTGTTTGGTCATCTAAAAGACAGAGCATTATAGATTATGTTTGGTGAAAACTCTGGTCCTGGATTGAGAAGAAGAATAGTAGCTCTTGTTAGTCAGTAGCTAGGTGAGACTTTGATGCTCTGTGTGTCCCACAAAGGAGACTCAGTCTGGGCAGAAGAGGGCCGTGGTACGGCCCAGCCAGGAAGGAGGACTAGCTCAGCGCAGAGCTCAGCCTGGCTCCATCCTCAAGTTCCCTTAGTCAGTGTATTTCCTCTCCCCGCATATCCACTTCCAGTTTCCACCATTCAGCTAGAGGGCAAAGCTGCCTGGAGGTGGTGTGTAAGAGAACAAGGAGCTCCTAGTCTGTGTCCTTATGCAAGTGTGAGAATATACCTTTTTATTGTCTTTCCTTCAGAATGCAAATGGTGAGGTGACAGATTTCCTGAGCTTTTATACACTTCCCTCCACCATCATGAATCATCCAACCCACAAGAGTCTAAAAGCTGCTTACTCTTTCTACAACGTTCATACCCAGACCCCTCTTCTAGACCTCATGAGTGACGCCCTTGTTCTCGCCAAAATGGTAAGGAGCAGGCAATTGGGTCTGAGAGACGTAAGAGGAGGGGAGGGAGCAGTGGTAAGCGCAGCTTCTGGTAGACTCCGTTAGGCATGGTCCCAGTGATTTTCAGCCTCAAACTCAAAGCTAGCAAAGTTTGGAGTATACCGAGAGCCCAAGAGTCAGGTCACCATGGAGTGACAGTAGAGGGGTAGGACATGGTCTTTTTCTGTTCTCACCTGTTCTTTTTCCTGTCACCCTGCAGAAAGGGTTTGATGTGTTTAATGCACTGGATCTCATGGAGAACAAAACGTTCCTGGAGAAGCTCAAGTTCGGCATAGGGGATGGCAACCTGCAGTATTACCTGTACAATTGGAAGTGTCCCAGCATGGGGGCCGAGAAGGTACGAGTGATACAGCCAGAGGTTAAGCTTGCCAGGGAGCTGGAGTCTCCAGCAAAAATGGCCAGTGGCTCACGCCTTTGATCCCAGCTACTCAGGAGGCTAAGACCTGAGGATAGAGATTCAGAGCCAGCCCAGGCCAGAAAGTCTGTGAAATTCTGATCTCCAATTAATCACAGAAAAAGTCAGAAGTGAAGCTGTGGCTCAAGTGGTAGAGCACTACCTTGGAGCAAAAGGAGCTCAGGGACAGTGCCTGGGTTCAGAGTTCAAGCCCCAGGACCTAAAGGGGGAAAAAAAAGCCATGGGTCTGGGGCGCAATATTGGTCTGGGCCCTGGTGTTTGTGCCCTTGGAAAATAGCTTGAAGCAGTAGGTGAGGGTGGCAGAGGGCCAGGCCCTTGTGCCTCACAGAATCAGGAAGCTTGTCTCTGGTTCTTCTTCCCACCAACTGAGGCCACCTATCTGGCTGGGGCAGAACATCCTACACTGAAGAAACTGGAAGTTTGTGATCTATGGATCTGTCTTTCCTGTCCTGGGCTGTGGCCCTTAGTGCAGTATGGCCCTTCTTAGTCCTTCATCCTCCAGCTCCTTAGTGTGGCCTGGGGATACAGGTATCATGAGCATTTATAAGATGCTGCCCTGTGAGCTGGAGGGAGGCCTTTGGCTTTGTATCCTTGGGATGCTGCCATTGCTTTCCTGGAAAGACCTGGAGAAGTGTAAACCTGGCATGGAGGTGAGGTGAGAGGCCTGCTGGGCTCAGTGCGAGCCCTCCCACAGCAAGACGGTTGTTTTGTGAGCTCAGTGGACCTCACTGAACTGGGTTGACAGGCCAGAGAGTCTTAGAAGCTGATAACAACTCAACTCTCCCATTGGCTCTCCTAGGTTGGACTGGTGTTACAGTAACCAATCACCAGTGAGATTCTGGATAAAGCCACTGAAAATTCCAACCAGGAAATGGAACCCCACCACTTGTTGGTCCAACTTTCACAAACGTGAGAATCCCTGGCAAAGGGAACAGAACTGAACCGGCTTTACCAAACCGCCAGCGAACTTGACAATTGTCTTGCAATGGTGTCGGCTGCGTGATATCACCTCTGGCCGTGTCTCTGGTTCTCCCTGTTTTCTAATTAATCACATCCTCATGCAGCCGTGATCAAGGGAATGTAACTGCTGAAAACTAGCTCGTGATTGGCATATTATGGAGTTAACGGGTGAATAATAAAAGTATATATATATATATATTATATATATAAATATTTTAACTATCTTTCATGTTCCAAATGTACAAGGAGGTTTGATCTCTAATGAGAATCTGAATCCAGTCATTCCTCAGAATCAGAACCTAAAGGCAGTGTTGGACAGACATACTGGCACAGTTCACTGTTCTTTCAGAAGCAGGGATTGGCTTTTTTTTAGGGGGGCACTTCCTCCAGTTCCCCTTTGGAATCAGCTGGATCAACTGGCTTTAATTGGGGAGGGGGGAGGAAGGACTCCGCCAGCTTGGGAAAGGGCTCAGATCTCTCAGGATGAAAGGTGGGGCCTCTGGGTGGGGCTGACCCTTGGCAAGGCTGCTCCTTCAGGGATCAGCCTTTTGCTACACTCTGAGACTAAGCAGTGGGGACAATCACGGAAGCAGATTTCATTAATCAAGTAAGTTCCTCTTCCACCCCTGAGGCCTGCTCCCTCTAGGAGGTCATCCTGCCAAGTGACTTAAAAGGGCTCTTGAGCCAGCTGTTGCCAACCTTACAGGGATGTGTCCCCTGTGAGATTTTGCCTTTCTACTGCCCAGGATGACTGGCAGTTTGAAGAGGACTTCGAACCTCCTTGTAGCATCTGGAACCTTGTGAAGACCACATCAGTGCAAGCCCTACTTAGTGCCCTGCTGTCCCCAGGGTGGCTAGGCAGAAATGACATAGGCTGCCACGCAGGCCCTTCTAACCCCATCGCCTGGCCTGTGCCTTCCAGCCCATCAGCCATCTCTTGCTCTACTCCTCTCTGCCTCCATTCTAGGACACAAAGCCACAATGACAGCAAGAAGTGGGGACTTGGCAACATCGCCATTGTCTATATCTGGTTTTCACTGATGATCTTTTGTGGATTTTTGTGGTAGTAGTGATGGGTATGAATGCTGCTGGTTTCTCCAGAAGTAACCGAGCCTCTGGTCACGTGGTGGCCCATGTCGGCATTTTTCAGTGGTATTCCGCCAAGTGGCCTGGGAGGATCAGGTTCAGGCTGTGAACTATGAGCCAGCCACATCAACCTGCTCTAGGAGAAGCCCCTGGGGACAGCATCATTTGTGGCATCGCGGTGTATGGTGAAGTTTCCTTTCTGTTTCACCTTTCGGCTTCTTGAAGGGGAAGAAATCCTTAGCCAGGAGCCAGGCTCAGCTTCATCCCACAAACTGAAGCCACTGTACAGGCCAACTGGGATTTGCTTCCGGCTACAGATTCTGGTATGGTTTGCCAGAGGTTAATTCTGCAGTCTCCAAAGCTGGAGGAGACTGTGTACTTGGCATGAGGCTCTGGCTCCATAGGAAAGCTGCCCATGTTGGGGATTCTCATCACAGGATCTTGGGGGCCTCGTTTCTCCCACTGTCCTATGTTGAAAACTACAAGTGAAGGTGGCTGACCTTTGACTCCAAGATACCCAGACCAAAGAAGCTGCTGTTCTCGGCAAGATACACAGAGTTCTAGCAGAGTTCCTCACATGCAGACAGGAGTCAGAGTCTCGGAGACTTCAGACTTGGTGCCCCAAGGGCCAGAGTGCTCACTCTGCTCAGGCCTCTAAGACATCTAAAGAACAAGTGCTTTAGTCTTTTTCACCTTGGGCAGGTCCTGGAACTTGATCAGTTAGTTCTGAGCCAGGTTCAGACTTCATTTGCCTCTGAGATCTGGGATACACTTCTCTCTGGAATGAGTTCTAATTTGGTTGGCTCTGGTCATGGGACAAAAAAATGATAAGTCTCAGGTGTCTGCTCTGAAAGAAACATCTGGCAACTGTCCCAATCTCCTGCCTGCTCCTTGGACTCTTACTTCCTCATGGTGGGGGCCCAGTCAAGTCTGCAGGAGTTCCCTAAGGAGCTTCTTTTTTATCCTAACATTCTCTGGGTTCTTCACTCAGCACCTTCTGGGATGTGGGGCCAGAGAGTATCATAACGGCATTCAGTGCCACCTTACAGGAGCCGTGTAATATTGAGGGGAGGGGGGCCTCAAAGCGGACTTGAACCAAACAAGGCAGGCTTCTCAGACCTCCCAGCCACTGGCTCCTAGCAGCCACTGTGAGAAGGCCTCTCAGAGCCTGGCCCCCCTTCTCTGCCCCACAGTCTTGGCTGCTGTGTTCTGATGACCACCCTGCCCTTTGAATCCATTTTCCTAGTCTGTAGAGAGAGAGCCAGGTAGAGAGGCCTGGGTCCTGAATGAGGCCTATGTAGGACTTGTTTTCCCCACACATGTGTGTTTCCAAAGATGCAAATGTCTGAAGGCTGGCCCATGGCAAGTATTCCAACTCCTGTTTTTCAATGGAAAGTTTCAGGCTTGCCTGCAAATTCCTTTTATCTGCCCTTCCCTGCTTACTTGCTGGCTCTCTGAAGCCCAGGGTAGTGTCTCTATGGTCTTGAATTCTTTCCCTAAAGATGACTAGTGCTTTGTGAGCCTGAGGGCTTAAAGGCCCTCTGCAGTTGGCAGTTCAAGAAAGAAACAGTCAGGTCTGGGGAGAAGTCAGGAATCTTAGAACTAGAGGACACCCAAAGGCCTCAGTTTTGCAGGTAGACCTGCAACAGACCACCTTGGAGGTTGTTTAGGTTTCATTTAAAATAATAATAATTTTAAAAACCTCAAAAACATTGTCAAGCAGGTGCCACACCTCGGGACAGGGAGAGGGAAAACTGCACCTTTTTGTCTTGGCTTTTCTTTTGGCTGTGGGGGGGGGCATCCATTTCCAGGGTGGGGGAGGTATGCCAAAATGCATTGTTGTTCTGCTCAGTACATCTCACTTGTTTCTAATAAAGGAAGCAGCTGAACAAACTGATCTCCTGGTATTCCTCTGGTCAGCAGTGGCAGTGACACAGATGGAGCCTTGGGGCCCTGGCTAGAATAAGGGTGACAAGGCCACCTGGGATCACAGTACTAGACCAGCTTTGAAAGGCTTTCCTTTGTCAAGGCTGGGAGGAGTAACTTGGCCTGGATCAGACCAAGCACTTTAGCAAAGAAGTTGTCCTGACCCACCCTCCATATCTCCTCTCAGGGCAGGTCAGCAGTGGCTCCTGCCACTGTCCAGATGTCCTATCACTTTGGGCCACCAGAGGGCACTGTACTGAGTTTTAACATATATGTTAATATATAATAAATATATTAATTACATATAGATTAATATATATTAAAATATATTTTCCCTAACTCAGTGGATTTGAACTTGGCCTCATGCTTACTGGCCAGGTGCCTTTATTTTTCAAATAGGATCTTGTGGTATGCTCAGGCTAGACTGGACTATGATATTTCTATCCAGGATTATTTTGCAGTCTTGAACCACCCTGCCCAGGTTTTTGGTTGGTTTTTTGTTGTTGTTTTGTGCCGAATCAACAGGCTAGTATTAGGGCTTGAACTGAAGGCCTTATACTCTCCTTTTTAGCTTATGGCTGGTACTCTATCACTTCTTAGTTTAATGAAGATAAAAGAATCTTTAGTGCCAGGTGCTGGTGGCTTTCACCTGTAATCTTAGTTGGTTAAGAGGCTGAGATCTGAGAATCGCAGTTTGAAGCCAGCCTATGGGCAAGGGAGCCTGTGAGACTTGTTCCTATGGGGTTTGGGGCCAAGCTGAACGCCTCTCCCTTACCAGGCTGTCAGGCTCTGCCCTGTCCCAAACTGGTGCTCTTGCCTGGTAGGACCTAAAATGCCATAGTTCTATCTACATTTAGTACTCTTTGTGAGTGCATATGTATATGTGCACACACACGCACCAGTTCTGGGGCTTGAATTCAGGGCCTGGGCATTGTTCCTCTCCTTTTTTGCTCAAAGCTGACGCTTCAGGATTTGAGCCACAGCTCCATTTCTGGCTTTTTTTTTTTTTTTTTTTTTTTTGGCAGTTCATTGGAAATAGTTTCCTGCCCAGGCTGGCTTCAATCCATGATCCTCAGGTCTCAGCATCCTGAGTAGGTAAGTCCTGGTGCCTTCCTTAGCTAGTCTCATAAAAATCCTGTTTGTGACAGATTTGGGCCCAGGATTTTCTCATCCTGTCACCTGGCATCTACCACTTTTTCTGGCACTGTTATAGAGGCAGCCTGGCCGTTTTTCCTGGCCTGTAGTTCCGTAGCTAGTTGGTTGGTAGAAAGGAGCTTGGGCCTGAGCAGACAGGGATCTTGAACGAGTTTAGTCTGGAAAAGTCTCTCAGCACCCTGCCTTTTCCCTCCATTTCCTTAGATCACTTATGTGTGGCAGGACCCTGTAAATTATTGTCTTCAGTCTTTAGACATTGGTGGTAACTGCTTAAGCCAAGTGCAGGAGTCCAGGCTATTTTGAGCCATGGCATCTCCTGTGGTGACTGCCACTGCCCTGGCTGACTTAAGTGAGCCCCTCTGGGGAAGAGACCCAGGGACCTTCATTCCAGCCAGTCCCTCTTAGGGGGTTTCATAGAGTTGTTCCAGACTAGGGCTAGTAAAGTCAACTTCAGCTACTTTATTTATTTTAAACTCTCCTACTGTCCTCTCCAGGGCTTTTCTATGACCACAAGTTACAAATGTATTGCCCAGATTCCCCAGGGCTCCGCCTGTGTTCACTTCTTGTATCCAAAAGGGAAGGAGAAGGGAGGGGAATGAATAGGAGCTCAAATGCAAGAGCCAGATAGGAGACCAGAAAATTTGGGGGATGGAGGGATTAAGGGACAGCTAATGCCCCAGACAGGGCAATGTGGGTGGCTGTACCTCTTTGGGGAAGTAGACTAGGATAGCTCAGCTATCCTAGATGGACGACTCACAGCAGGCCTGGCTTTCAGGGCCATCTGAAGGCCCTTGGGTGGAGTCCGCTGAAGTCCAATGAGCAGCTTGACAGAATGCAGCTCACTGACTGGTCCCTCAGGAAGAGCCAAACAGCCCTCGGCAGCCAGGTGGAACCAGCACCTGGTGAGCAGGGCACACGGGGGAGAGCTGGAGCTCCCATGATCCCTCACTTCAGAGATAGGGCTCCGTGGGTGATGCAGGCTGGCCCCCCACAGAGCCACATGTGATCAGGCCTTCAAGAGTGCTGGATGCAAATATGCACGAAGAGTGTGGCGGGGGACAGTGATGCCCCATCCTTGGACAGCAGGTGGATGTGGCGGTATCCTGTGGGGGGAGGGGCAGCCAGGGATCAGGTTGGCCCTCACCCCAGTGGACATGGAGGCGCAAAGGTAAACAGGGCCTGGGAGGGTGGGACCTCATCTTTGTTCCCTCCCCAACCATTTCTACCAACCTTGTTTCAGGCTGTTCAGTGGCAGTGTAAACTGGCCGACAAAGTCATTGGGGGAGGTGGTATCATAATCTTCTACCACGAACCGGACCAGCACCAGCTCTGGGACCCGCAGCTGGAACTGCAAGGCCTGTCCCCAGTGGGGGTTAAAGCCTAGGATACAAATGTGTCTGTCAGGGTCGCTGACCCCAGGCCTGCCCAGCTTCCCTGTCCTCTGCTATTAGCCCACCCACCATTGTTGAGCACATAGTCAGTCTCCTTTCTAGCACAGTCTGCTGGTACCCCGTAGATCTCCACACGCACAAGGGGATCCACGATGGAGCTGGGCTTCTCCACATTCAGTTTGGGCAGCTGCTGGGCAGTCAGCACCTGTAAGAGGTAGGAAGGGCAGCATCCACATCCCCTCTCCCTTCTCCCCCTCCCCAGAGGCCCCTGACCTTCAGCACTCAGGCAGACCTTCCCACACATGGCCCCTCATGGCAGGCCTGCCCTTGGCCCCCCTCATCCTCTTCTTCAAACTGGCACCACTGCAGAGCTACCATGATCCCAGCCTGAGGCTTAGACCAGGCTGCTGACCTGGACTGTTAGAGTGGTTCTGGGGGGTCCCGGACATTCAGGGTCAAAGGTTGTGTCAGGATGCCGCAGACAGGCAGGTTTCAGAACATAGCCACATTGGCCGTTGATGAGGAAACGTCCTGCATTGAGGTCCATTTCATAGCCTGGTGTCTGGAAGTTCAAAGCCACTGTGGACACAAGCATTACACAGGGGCTTTCAGTGGCTCTCTCCTCACTGCTCAGGTTCAGGGGACAACTATGCCCAAGAGAAGGCTCACTCCTCTCCACAGCAGGCCTTGTGACACACTTTCTAGTTAGTGTTGCCCTGCCCTTAGTAGAGAGAGGGGTTAATGGCAGCCAGGAGACCCAGGCCCCACTGTCACCTGTACCTTGTTCCAACATCCCCCATGGCTGGAGGATGGAGCTAGGGTAGAAATGCTGGAGAAGCCCCATCATCAAAGCTAGACCTAGGTCTGGGTCAGAACCATGGCTGAAGAGCAGAGTTTCCATACCTACCCCCGTGGGGATCATATGCCCGGGCACCTCCACAGTGCCCACTTAGTGGGACTGCCAGTTGGCTGTGTATATGGCAGGCAAGTGGGAGTAGAGGAATTTAATTTATACCTTCATAAAACTGGTGGCTCACACCTGTAATCCTAGCTACTCAAGAGGCTGAGATGTAGGGATCCTGGTTCAGATACAGCCTGGATGGGAAAGTCTATGAGAATCTTATCTTCAGGTAATCACCAAAAAGCCAGAAGTGGAGCTGTGGCTCAAGTAGTAGAGCACCAGCCTTCAGTGAAAAAGGTAAGAGATAGCTTCTAACCCCTGAGTTCAAGCCCCAGTACTAGCCTAAAGAGAAAATACAGCTGTACCTATATACCTATACCCTACCTATATTGCTGACAGCTTTTCTTTTGTGTGTGTGTGCCAGTCCTGGGGCTTGAACTCAGTGCCTGAGCACTGTCCTTGCTCGGGCTAGCACTCTACCACTTGAGCCACCACCCCATTCTGACTTTTTCTATGTATGTGGTATCAAGGAATTGAGCCCAGGGCTTCGTGCATGCTAGGCAAGCAATCTACTCCTAGGCCAAACTCCTTGGCCCCTGCTGATAGCTTTTTATTTTTATTTTTTTGTGCCACTCCTGGGGCTTGAACTCAGGGCATGAGTGCTGTCCCTGAGCTTCTTTTGATCAAGGCTAGCACTCTACCATGTGAGCCACAGCACCACTTCTTGTTTTTTCTGAGTAGTTTGTTATAGATAAGAGTCATAGGGACTTTCCTGAATCATGATCCTCGGATCTCAGCCTTCTGAGTAGCTAGATTACAATAGGCATGAGCCACCAGCATCCAGCTTCTGGCAACTTTTCAAATTCTGTCACCAAAATACATCTATTTACCTTCTAGAAGGCCACGTGACTCCCCACACTTATGAGACTGCTCACAGCTTCCCAGAGACCACCCAACTGAGCAGCTTACACTTACCTAGCTGACAGCCCGAGTTCCACATCTCCTGGGGGCTGTAGTTGGCTGAGTTCATCCGCAACCCCAGTGGGTACACACGTGTCAGTTGGCGAGCATTATGCCTGACAAAGCTGTTCCCTAAGGGGGAATTAGGACCAAGATTGTGACAGGCCGTGAGGGTGTCCCTTGCCCAGGACCCAGGCCTATAGTTTCCTGGAGACAGGAGCTGAACTCCCTCTCCCCAGCTCTTGCTCTCTTCTGATGGAGGAAGCTGCTAAGGGCTCTTCAGAGGGCAGGCATGCCTGTGGCCACATAGCCTGGCACATGGCATCGGGATAACATTCCATGAAACTCATCACTCACTCTGCCCACACCCTTCCAACCACACATGTGTTCTTATAGGTCATGGCTCCCAGCCTTCAGAAAACCTATTTTTGTCTCTGTCTGCTAGTCCCCTCCCCTTCTTTACCTGGCTGCTTCCTCCTTGCCCTGCAGGTGATATGCCTTCTGAGGTATCATCTACCTACTCCAGGAAGGCTTCCCTGATCCTACACCTTCCCTCTGGGCTCTCCCAACCCCTGCCATAGCCGGATCATCCCATCTGGGTTTGGCCTATCTCTGTGTTATGAACACTGTGAAGGACAATGTAAGTCTCTCTTCAGCCTAGGGCTCTCCCCCAAACCAAGCCTGGCACTGGGCCCTCCAGGATTCCCCAAGCAAAAGTTGCTCTCTGGGTCCTCCTGACTTCCTCAAGCTCTCTCTTGTCTGGAGACCGACTTCAGGACCCTAGATTCTCTGGGAGCTGTACCCACCCACTGTGCCCAATATCAGACTCCTACCTGTTTCCCGAATGAATTTCTTGGCCTTGCGCTCACTGAGGGAGCTGACCTGACAGGGCTGTGGTGGGCCAGGGCCAGGGTGCAGGGTCCGGAGGCGGGTGGCACAGCAGTACACAGCCAGGGCAGACAGCTCTGGGGAGATCTGCTTGGCCTAGAAGATCAGACTCAGTGAGGGACCTCTGGCTCAAATCCCCAAGTCGTCCCTCCCTATCCTGACTTTACCCACTCCTAGCAGTAGAACCCAGTCCCCAACCCAGCCCACTCACCCGCCGCCTCTGCTCAGCAGCCTCTTCCTCCTCTTCCTCTTCCTCCTCCTCCTCCCTATCTGATGAAATTCGGCCATCCTCATTCTGAGCAGCTGGCAGCTTCTTCCCCTTCACCAGGACCCGGCCCTTCAGCTGCTGTAGAGGCCAATGTAGACAGATGAAGTCATCCCACCCCTTTCTTCGGGTGGTGGTCATTCATTCCAACACCACTGAGTGAGAAGGGGTAGGGACAGGAAGGAGACAAAGGACTGACACTTCTAACAGGAAGAAGTGGGGAATGACCGCAAGAGGACAGCTCACAGCGAGCCTCCACCCCTCAGACCGCCACACCGCAGCCCTAACCATGAACAGGCAGTCAAGACTGAAGGAAAAGGCGCCCTCTCCAAAACAGGTCTTTCACAGGAGTGAGTGCACAACATGGAATCACATGATTCTGTGTGTGTGTATATGTGTGTATGCAGTGCTAGTATCGGGACTTGAACTCAAGGCTTCAGACTCTCCCTTGGCTTTTTCCCCCACACTGAATCCTGGCACTGTAACCATCTGAGCCATTATTTCATTTCCAAATACTTTTTTTTGCCAGTCCTGGAGCTTGAACTCAGGGCCTGCACATTGTCCTTGGGCTTTCTTCAAGGCTAGAGCTCTACCGCTTGAGTCACAGCACCACTACCAGCACCACTACCAGTGGGGCCAAACTCCCGGCCCCACTTTCAAACACTTTTTCATGTTTAGTTGGAGAGATAAGAGTGTCATGGAGTTTTTGCACAGGTTGGCTTCAAACCTCAGTCCTCAGATTTTAGCCTCCCAAGTAGCTAGCATTACAGGTGTGAACCACTGGCATCTGGTTGTTATTTTCATAGGTTCATATTTCATTTTTTGTTTTTTTTACTTTGTTTTGATCAGTCATGGGGCTTAAACTTGGGGCTTAAACTTGAGCCATTTCTGGTTTTCTAGTGGTTCACTAGAGATAAGAGTCTCAGGGACTTTCTTACCTGGGCTGTCTTCAAACTGCAATCCTCATATCTCAGCCTTCTCAGGAATTGGATTACAGGTGTGAGTCACCAGCGCCCTGCTCATTTATTTTCCTATTGCAAGCCAGATGCTGGTGGCTCATGTTTATAATCCTAACTACTCAGGAAGTTAAAATCTGAGGATCAGAGTTCAAATCCAGCTGAGGCACAGACAGATCCTTGAGATTCTTATCTCCAATTACCCAGCAAAAAGTCAGAATGAGGCATAACTCAAGCAGTGAAGTGCCATCCATGAGTGAAAAAGCCAATCAATAGTACTGACCAATCAATGGTCCTGAGTTCACATCACAATATGCGCACATACATGCACACACACACACACACACACACACACACACACACACACACGCGCGCGCGCATGCACGCACGCACACGCAATCTTATCTTCCACATAAAGGTGAGTCAAACTGGGTGCCAGTGACTCACACCTATAATCCTAACTACTCAGAAGGCTGAAACCTGGAGGATCATGGTTAAAAGACAGGCCAGGGATAAAAAGTCTACACCATAATATCTCCAAGATAACCAGCAAAATGCTGAGCTGGAAATGTGGCTCAAATGGTAGGGCTCAACCTGGGAGCAAGCAAGCAAAGCAAGTATGAGGCCCAAACTCAAACCCTGGTATCAGACAGGAAATTAAAAAAAGGTGAGACAGCATTGCTGTGTGTTTAGTGTTGGGAGGTGAGGGGTCACAGGAAGCTTGGAAAGGTTAAGTATCCAGAGGGATTAAATGCTTTGGGTTTGGAGGAGAGAGGAGGGAAGAAGAAAAGCTGTTTGGTCAGAGAGCTAAAGTGGTTCACAAGACCCAGGAAGAGATGGATTAAACTGAACTAGAACTCTGTGTTTATTCACCGACTCTTGCAGTGCTGGGGATGGAAGCTAAGGTCCCAAACAGGCTAGACAAGTATTCTACCGCTGAGCTACATTCCGACCCTACAGACTGAGCCAGGATTCGAAGCAGGAAGCACTGGCAAGTGGGGATGACTCGAAAGAAAGGTCCAAGTGAAGAACAGTGTCAAGCCCACGCTGTGGAGGTGGAACTGGCTGAGTGCAGGGAACCAGGGGCAAGGACAGGGAGCAGGCTAGGCAGGTCCAGGTCATACAAGGCCTTGAATGCCAGCTAAGTGGGGAGCTGGGTCTAGTTAGGAAGGGAGAGCCAGAAAATGGCAGAAGGACAGAGGGGTGTTGGATGTCAGATGAACAGAGGAACCAGAAGATCAAGATAGAGAGAAATGAGTAGTATTGAGCCAGAGGAGTGGCATGAGCTAGACTGGGTAGTAGACCCCAATCAGACTCTTCCCCCGCCATGCTGGAGGTGGGGGCGCATCACCTCTGGAGACGGCAGCTCGTCGGGGTTCTGGAGGTCCAGTGCTTCTGTCACCAGCATGTCTCCCAGGATCGTCCGCAGATGGTGGGCCATGGCAGCCTGTTGCTCTAACCCGCAGTGGTTCTCAAGGGACAAGATGACAGGGTATGGGGACAGCTGTGGGGGAAAGGGCAGCAACTCAGAGCACTCCCCCAGCCCAGGCCTCCTGTACACCCAGTGTCCATGCCTGAGTCGGGCAAAAGCAGGGATGGGGAGAATCCACTCAAAAGGGACCTGGTTACAGGCTGTGGGCCACCCTGAGGGGCTTGTGTGTGTGTGTGTGTGTGTGTGTGTGTGTGTGTGTGTGTGTGTGTGTTACCAGGGCCAGGTCAGATCTGGATTTCAGGGAGGTAGTGTCTGGGAGGCTAAGGGGAGCTGCAGGAAAGGCTTTCTTCCATAAATGCTCTTCATGTGTTAATGATATTGACTATCTCAGTTATTTTCCAACCCTGCCCCCTTACTTATTCACCATGGGGGCTAAATACCTTAACAAAAGTGGCTATTTTTCTGTGTAGGTACTGGGGCTTGAACTCAGGGCCTGAGCACTGTCCTGTATGCACTGTTCGTGCAGGCTAGGCAAGCACTCTACCACTAGGCCAAACTCCCGGCCCTGGTTGGTTTGTTTGTTTGTTTGTTTTGCCAGTCCTGATTAGGGCCTGAGCGCTGTCCTTGAGTTTTCTCAAGGCTAGCACTCTACCACTTGAGCCACAGCACCACCTCCAGCTTTTTTCTATGAATGTGGTACTGAGAAATAGAACCCAGGTCTTTGTGCATGCTAGGCACAAAGTGGTAGCACTCTACCACTAGGCCAAATTCCTGGCCCCACCAGGCTAGCTTTGAATGTTGATTCTCAGATCTCAGCCTTCTGACAAGGATTACAGACATGCACCACCGATGTTCATCTAGATGCTGCTGCTAGACTTCTAAGCTGGAAGTTATTAAATGGATTTCCCTACCCCTAATGCTTTCTTCTGAAACTTTGGTAATGTTAATACATTGGTTACACACCAGAATGGGAAGAGGGAATATTATCTCACTCTGCTTTATTCTACTCCATTGGCCAGCCATCCCTGAAGCACTGAGTGAATAAATGGTGCTTCTAGCTGGGCTTGCTTTGGAAAGGACTAAGGCAAGTAGAGGCCATGGGAAGACTCCAGGGCTAGGCGCGGTGTCCCAGGGGCTCACCGTGAACGCATGGTCACGCACAGCTTGGATCACGTCTCGGAAAAGGATCTTGGAGGTGAGGGTGTGGCCGTGGTAGATGACGGGCTCCCCTCCCTGTCCCTCCCAGCAGTCGAGCTCTACACAGCGGCATCCCTGGGCAAAAGCCCTACGGAAGCACAGACAGATGCATCACAGCCATGGGCAGGCTGCGCTGGGTAGGCCCAGGAAGCCCAGAGTAGGGGTTGAGCCCCCCATCCCTCCCCTGATCCAGACTCGCCTAACATAGGCCTCAGTGCTGCTGGGTCCCCCAATCTGAGAGTCAGTCAGATAGGTATTGTGAGAGGAGGAGATGAAGTAGTGGCTGAGGGGCTGCCCCATGTCCTGGAACACAGGAGTGTGGGCTGTGTTCAGGGCAGCCCCCTCAGGTGACAGCAGGTACATCATGAAGCCATCCAGGGTCATGAGCTCGTGCTGCTTGGCTACAGGCAAAGACAGGAAAGAGGGTCAGGCCACAGGGTCCACAGGAGTTCTCTCTACAGTTGTAAGTACCCTGTGGTTCCCTTTACTTAGTTAACAACTAGACTCCCTATGGAGGACTATGCGGGGTTTTTGTAGTTGTCATTATTATTGTTGAGTTTTTTGTTTTTACTGGTACTGGGGCTTGAACTCAGGGCCTCACACTCTTTTTTATTGTTTTTGTTGGGCGTGAGGCTTGAACTCTGGGTCTAGGTACTGTCCCTGAGCTCTTCAGCTCAAGGCTACCACCCTACCTCTTGAGCCACAGCACCACTTCTGATTTTCTGGTGATTAATTGGAGATAAGAATCCCATGGACTTTAGACTTTAGTGCCCTGGCTGGCTTTGAACCTCAGTCCTCAGATCTCAGCCTCCTGAGTAGCTAGGATTGCAGGTGTGATGCCCCACGCCCTGCTGGGCCTTACACTCTTTTTTTTTTTTTTTTTGCCAGTTATGGGGCTTGAACTCAAGGCCTGTCCTTGGGCTTTCCTCAAGGCTAGAGCTCTACCACTTCAGCCACAGCACCACTTCCGGCTTTTTTATGTATGTGGTACCAAAGAATGGAACCCTGGTCTTCGTGCATGCTAGGCAAGCACTCTACCAGTAGGCCAAACTCCCAGCCTGTCCTTGGACACTTTTTGCTCAAGGCTAGCGCTCTACCACTTGAGCCACAGCTCCACTTCTGGCTTTTTCTGAGAATGTGGTACTGAGGAATCAAACCTAGGGCTTCATGCATGCTAGGCGAGCACTCTACCACTAGGCTACGCTCCCGACCCCTGGGCCTTATACTCTTGTTTGGCCTTTTCTCTCAAAGCTGGTGCTCTACCACTTAGACCACTTGCTGCTTTTTTCCCCTGATTAACTGTAGGTAAGAGTCTTTTAGATTTGTCTGCCAAGGCTGGATTCAAACTTTGATTTTTAGATTTCAAACTTCTGAGTAGCTAGAATTACAGGTGTGAGCCACGAGTGCCCACCACTTTTTGTTTGTGTTTTTGTGCCAGTACTAGGACTTGAATTCAGGGTACTCTTCCCATTGGAGCCCCACCTCCACTTTCAGTTAAGCTGCTCAATCTTCAGACTCTATGAGCTGAAGCCATTAGAGTGACTTTACAGGTATGGAAGTATACTCTGAAAGCGTGAAGGGACAAGGCCCCCAGCCCACTGACAGCAGAGTCTACCTAACTGGGAAACCAGAGCTTCCCAGACTGCTGTGCAGACCACCCCCTCTCCCCAGACCCACCTGCCTCACTGAGCTCATAGGTCTGGATGAGCTGCTGGGCACGGGCCAGGGTGGCGCTCTCTTCACCCTGGTCCTCCAGGAACTCCAGCAGCTCTGGGGCGCTTAGCACGTGGTCCTCACCAGAGTACCTGCGGAAGATGGCCTCCAACTCTGGGCGTTTCAGCAGCCGTCGCAGGAATTCCTCAATCTCAGCCCCCTCCAGCCTCTCGTTGTTGGAATGGTCACACTCCTGGGGAACAGAAGGCTCAGAGGAGGAGACGCCCTTAGAAACCTGACCCCAATGACACACTCCATGATCCATCCCAGCTGTCAATGGAGCAGTGGCTCATTTCCCAAGTGGAGAACACACGAAAAAGACCCAGATCGCCCAAGCCCATGTGCCTGGTGAACCATGGGGCAAGGATTTCAGTAAGGTCTCTCTGATTCTGTGCCTGCCCCTCTGCACCATGACCTACCCCAGGAATCAAGATGTGGGAGGAAAATGGTGCCCTGGGACAGGTCTGAGCCCCAGTGTCACCACGTCCCTCTGTGTGTACATATCGCCATTCTGACAGGCACACTTGCTCAAGGAGCAATAAATGAATGGTGTTTTGTTTTGGTTGTTTTTTTTTTTTTTTTTGGCCTATTCTGGAGCTTGAACTAAGGGCCTAGGCACTGTCCCTGAGTTTCTTTGGCTTGAGGTTAGCACTCTACCATTTGAGCCACAGTGCTACTTCTGGCTTTTTCTGTGTATGTAGTACTGAGGAATTGAACCCAGGGCTTCATGCATGCCAGGCAAGCACTCTACCACTAAGCCACATTCCGAGCCCATGAATGAGGAATTCATGGAACAGTCATATACATCAGCCTGGGTACTGGTGCCAGGGGCTCGTCTGTCTTTCAGGGTCACAGGCTAGTGATAGCACCCACCCAGATGTCTGCCATGTAACCCCACACATCCACAGATGCAGAGCCCATCTTTTTGTGTCCCAGACCTCCTGTGCAAATACCTGTGAAGGACTGCATGTCCTCACAGAAGAGGTGTACCTGTGTCTACAGCTCCTGTGTGCAAGTCACCCATGGACCTACCAGCTGTGGCCTGTGGACTGGGGACATGGAAACATCTCTGCTGTGGGAACCAATGTGAGGATGAAGAAAAGTTCTGGTCCCTCAATCCCAGGGGAGGGGAAAGGAAAACCAGATACAGATGTTGCCTGGCTGTTGGGAGAAACAGGCAGCTCCTAGAAAAAAGCTGGAGGCTAAGATCTGAGGATCAGAGTTTGAATTCATCCCAATCAGGAAATTCCTTAAGACTCCTATCTCCAATTCAGAAGCAAAAATCCAGAAGTGGAACTGTGGTTCAAGTAGTAGAACATTAGCCTTGAACCAAAAGAAGCTCAGAGACAATGCCCAGGCCCTGAGTTCAAGCCCTGGTATTCTGTGTGTGTGTGTGTCTCTGTCTCGTCTCTCTCTCTTCTCTCTCTCTCTCTCTCTCTCTCTCTCTCTCTCTCTCTCTCTCTCTCACACGCACACACACACGCGTACACACACACAGCAGGAGGGGGAAGAGGAAGCTGGGGACAGTGAAGCAGTGGCTGGCCAGGGACCGGGCTCACCTTGAAGAGGCTGTAGGCGTACATGTCATTCATGTCCACATTGAGCATCCGCAGCAGGCTCTTGATCTCCTTGAAGCTCATCTTACTATCCTGGTTCGAGTCTGCCCGTTGCAGATAGGAGTGGATCCAGGTATGGATGCTCAGGAAACAAAACAATAGCTTGAGCCCCTCCCCCCTTGAGTAACTGACAGGTAAGTCACCACCGCCTGGAGTCTTGGTTAGGGGCTGCACTGTCTCATTGGTCTGTGTCCTCCCTGAGCACAGTAGCAACATCTTGTCCTTGAGCTGGTGCTCCCCAAGCTAGAAAGCCCCCATCTCCACCTCCAAACCCGATGAGGAGCGACCGGGCCTTCACTCGTGAAAGGATCCCATCAGGTCATCCTCAGCCCCGAGGCCCAGGGGTTTAATCTCGGGCTGTTGCTAAGGCCTGGGCCATGACTGGCAGGTCCTGGGGCTCTCCAGGTTCGGGCCCATCCTCCCTCCCTTCCGGAAGGATATTGGTCCAGCCGCTCAGGCTGGCTCATGGTGTGGATGCGTTCGCGCAGCTTGGCCAGGCCGCGCACCCAGCACTGCGCCTCCTCGGCCGTGGGCGCCACTAGGTCCAGGTTCTTGCAGCGCCCCTTGAAGGCGATGGTGAGGCAGCGCGCAGGCGCGAAGGCGCCCCCGAAGCGCCGCAGGCCCTCGGACTGGTGGCCTTCACGGACGGCCTCGATGTGCTGCACCAAGACTGCGGGCAGGGCCGGGTCAGATGGCGCCCGCGAGGCCCAGGGTCGTCCCTGCCACCCGGCCTGGTGCCACCCAGCCCGGTGCCACTCACAGATGTGCTTCGAGTGCGCGCGCGGGATGCGCCGCTGGAACCACACGCTCAGGCCATCCTCCTGCAGCCGGTACAGACGCTCCTGCTGCCATGTGTGCGAGCGGATCTTGCGGAGCCGGGAGCCCCGCAGCATGGCCAGGACGTCCGCATCCTCTGTCAGGCCTGCGGGGGGGGGGGGGGGGGACGGCGGGCAGACCTGGGGTGTCAAGCCTGGCCTTGCCAGAAACTTCCTCCACCCAGCTGAGACGCACTGCCCCCCCCCCCCACTCTCCAAGCCTCTCCAAAATCTTCAAGTCCTGAGTAAGGTGTCAGGGGCTCACACGAATCCTAGCAACTCAAGAGGCTGGAATCTGTGGACTGTGGTTCAAAGGTATCCTGGGCAGGGAAGTGGCAGAGACTTTTATCTTGAATTAACCACCAGAGAAATGGAAGTGGGTCTATGGCTTAAAATGATAGAACAATACATTAAGTGAAAGAGCTCAGGGACAGTGTCCAGGCCCTCAGTTCAGTTCAAGCCCTACCATAGAGAGAAAGAAAAAAAACTAGGACTTGCACTCAAGTCTTGGGCACTGTCTATTAACTTTTTCACTCAAGGCTGGCATACTACCACTTGAAATACCGCTCAACTTCTGGCATTTTGGTGGCTAATTGGAGCTAAGAATGGAAGGGACCCCTTTCTTGACTTCCCCCAAAATCCACCCCCTATAGGCATTTCCCACCTTCATGACAAAGGAGGACTTAGGCAGGGGCTGTAAAATCCCTAATAACAGCTCAGATTACAAGAGCAGTTAAACCAGGTGGAGTTACCAGAACTCCTCTCCACCCCACCCCCTTGGCCTGCCAGGAAACTCCCTCCCTCTCCTTTGTCATCAGAGCAGTGCGCCAAAAGCCCACCGAGATGATAGGTCCGTTCAAACAGCAAAGGTGTCAGTGGTTGCCCCAGCCGTCACTGGAGTATGTTGAGATTCCATTGGCCACCTGTGTATGGCCAAGCCCAACCACAAGGCTGGCGGCCTATAAAAGTAGCCTGTAAGAGGGCTGGGAGTTTGGTCTAGTGGTAGAGTGCTTGCCTAGCATCCATGAAAACCCAGGTTCGATTCCTCGGTACCCCACATACATAGCAAAAAGCCTGAAGTGGTGCTGAGGTTCAAGTGGTAGAGCTCTAGCCTTGAGAAAGTCCAAGGACAGAGCTCAGGCCCTGAGCTCAAGCCCAGGACTGGCAAAAAAAAAAAGTAGCCTGTAAGATTAGGCAGGGTCGCTCTCTCACTCACATCTTAAGAGACCGCCCTGATGCTAGGTGTGGAATAAAACTCTGTTTAACTTCCGCTTTTGTGGCAGACTCATTCCTTTGATCATGGACCCTAATATTGGGGGACTGGACCCTAACAAGAATGTCACTGGACTTCCCTGCTTTAGCTGGCTTAGAACCAGGATCATCAGATTTCAGATTCCTGAGTAGGTAGGATTACAAGTATGAGTGAGCCACTGCTGCCCTGCCAACCTTTCCCTTGATGTGGAACTTGGAGCCACCAGGAAAGAAGTCTCACTATCTAACCTAAATCTGTCTTGCTGTAACCCAAGCTCCTTGCTTCTAGTCTCTCAAAAACAGATGACAGGAGAGGCCACTGTGCTGCCAGCATCAAGGACAAGGACAACAGGCACAGCCCCACCTGCACAGCAGGACTGCCACCACACAAAACAGCCCTACTGCAGCTTCCCTCTTCCTCTTCCTGTCCCTGGACAAAGAAGAATTAAGACTCTAAAGAATTGAGCCCAGCTCTGTCACTTCCCAGTTATGTGGTCCTGGTGACACTAATGAGACTTCTCTAAGCCATGTACTTTCCTTTCATAGCAGAGACCACTGCAGTAAAAATCCACAATTCAGTAACAATCCAAAAGTAAAGGCTTCTCCAGCGTGACCTACACTGCCTTGCAGAAGTTTTGTGGGGTTTGGCTCCAAGCTCTGGTTAAAGCCTAATCGGAACACCTCACAAAGGTCTACACCAAAGTCCCCTGAGCTGAAATATTAGGAATGGTGGGAAGCAGGCATACTGCACCAGAGAGCCCACGCCCTTCCCAAGAGAGGCCAGCCAGGAGTGAATGAGGGCCCAGAGTTTCCACAGGACAGGAATCCAGACCTGGATGGGAAGCCTCTACATTTTTTAATGTTGGCAACTAAGTCAAATTACAAAAACAAAAATCAAAACCAATGGTGCCAAATGAAACTCTACAATGTGCCTCTCTTTCTTCCTTTTTTTTTTTTTTTTTTGGTCCCTAAGCTCTTCAGCTCAAGGTTAGTGCTCTACCACTTCAAGTCACAGTTTTCTAGTGGTTAATTCGAGATAAGAGTCTCATAGAGGTCAGGAGTTTGGCCTAGTGGTAGCGTGCTTGCCTAGCATGCACAAAGACCGGGGTTCAATTCCTTGGTACCACATACATGGAAAAAGTCAGAAGTGGTACTATGGCTTAAGTGGTAGAGCTCTAGCCTTGAGAAAGCCCAAGGACAGTGCTCAGGCCCTGAGTTCAAGCCCCAGGACTGGCAAAAAAAAAAAAAAAAAAAAGTGAGCTGCCAGTACCCAGCAACTTTTTCTTAAAAAAAAAAAAAAAACAGGCATCAGCAGCCCATGTTTATATTCCTAGCTATTTGGGAGGATGAGATCTGAGGATCATAGTTCAAAGTTAGTCCAGGCAGAAGAAGTCTGTGAGACTCTGTCTCCAGAATAGCCAGCAAAAAGCAGGGCTGAAGGCATGCCCAAGAATGCAAGCCAACCAGTCAAACAAGTGAACAGCCCTGAGTTCAAACCCAGTATGGCAACAAAGACAAAAAAAAGTCAGGCATGATGGTACCTATTTGTAGCACTCAGAGACCTGAGGCAGGAGGATCTGCATTTAAAGTCAGTCTGGACTACATAGAGAGACCCTTCTCAAGCAACCTATATGTGTGTGTGTGTGTGTGTGTGTGTGTGTGTGTGTGTGTGTGTGTGTGTGTGTGTGTTGGGGCTTGAACTCAGAGCCTAAATGCTGTCCCTTAGGAATTTTGCTCAAGGCTGGCACTTTACCACCTGAGCTACAGCTCCATTTCTGGCTCTTTACTGGTTTACTGCAGATAAGAGTCTCTCAAGACTTTCTTGCCATGGAACTACAACCCTCAAATCTTCGCCTCCTGGGAAACTAGGATTACAAGTATAATCCTAGTGCGTTCCTCTCTCAGACTTCAGTACGCCTGAGGGCAGAGTGAGGCCTTATCTTACACTAAGCTAGGATCAGCTTGGCTTCAATATTTTATGGGAGGACAGGCGGGCAGACAGACAGACAGACAGACCAAGGCTAAGTGAATATGCCCTGGCTGGCCCTGCCTCATCTTTTCTGGGTAAGGTCTTCTGGAGTCAGGGTTTCTTTTAGGATCAGAGATGTTCAGCCAGCAGGTATGGGTTAGAGTTTGTACTTTTGCGGGTGACCATGAGGGAGAATCAGGGTCTCAGGAGTAAGCAAAATCTGCCTTCTTTAGGTGGCTATGGTTTCCTGTGGGCCCTGACATCCCCCAAGGGGCTCCCAGAGGCTAGGCTGTGGCTCTCTGTTTGACAGTGCTTCTGGCCAGCAAAGGGAGGGAAAGCCCTCTTTCCAGACAAAAAGCCAGGCCAAGGGACTTGCCTGACATCCCCAGTCCCCTGTCACTCTCCAGCCACAGCCAATGTCTGAATTCTCCTATGATCAACAACATGGCAGTATGGCAGCAGGACAGTGGGGGAGGCTGTAGTGTTACCATAGCAGGCTTCAGCACTTCACCCCGCTCTCTAGCTGAGGTCACTCCCCCACCCTACACCAGTCCTGTGGGGGTGTGGAGAGGGCTGGCCAATGACTAAGGCAGGAAATGGAGGTGAGTCACAGTGGGCCTGCTTTGTCCAGAGCTTCTGCAAACAATCATGACCCAAGCAGTCCTGAGGGCTTCCTCACTGAAGGGGTCCCTGCTCCCGGCTCCTGCCATTCTCCCATCAATGCTGGAGTCTATTGGGGAAGGGATGACATTTTGGGATGCCCACCCAAGTGGCACTGACCTTTGAATGAATGCAGAACCAGGCTGGGCCAGGGACTAGAGCCTGGGAAAGTGCTTCTAAACCATCACCGGAGCCAGGCTCATGCCAGTACTACTGGCTCATGCCTTATACTGCTACTACTGGCTACTCAGGAAGCTGAGAACTAATCAAGGTTTGAAGCTAGCCTGGGTAGGAAAGTCTATTGAGACTCTTATCTCCAGTTAACCAGCAAGAAGCTGGAATGGAGCTGTGGCTCAAGGGGTAGAGTACTAGCCTTGAGCAAAAAGGCTAAGAGAGAGTACCTAAGCCCCAGTTCTCAAGCACACACATACATACAAAAATCTATAAGGAAACAAACAAACCATGCCTGGAGAGGGGGCGGGATCAGACAGGAAAGGCAGGGAGAGCCAAGAGAGATGAGAGGCCCGGTGAGAAGGATCCTTAGATCCACAGCAGGGATTCTGGATGCACACTCACTGCTAAGGCCTCTACCCCATTCCTACAAGTTCTGAACAGGTGCACAGGCCTCCCACATCTGTTTCTCTATCTCAGCCAGGGCCAGGGCCAGTCCCTACTGTGTGGGTGGTGGAATAACCATGAAATGACAGCCAGAAACAAAGAGGGTGGAGAGCCAGAAGGTAGGAAGAATCTTAGCCTCCAACACAGGTGAATAGTTAAGGAAAATGTGACACCTAGATCTTTCAAAAGAAATGAAATCTGACACATGTCACCACATGTGAACCCTGAAAACCTGATGCTAAGTGAAAGAATTCAGATCCAAGGCATTGTCTGAGAGTACTAATTTGAGGCTCTTTTGTAGACAGAAAGTAGATTTGAGGTTACCAGGAGCTGGCAGAGGGAGGAGAGGGAGGAATTACAGAGTTGCTTTTGAGTTTTTCTTTTCCTTTTTTTTTTTTTTTTTTTGGTGGTACTGGGGTTTGCTGAACTCAGGGCTTGATGCTCATTTGGCTTGATTAGTTAACTGATCTCTTGAGCCACACCTCCAGCCTTGCTTTCTGATGGTTATTTTGGAGATGGAGGCCAGCAAAATTTTGCTCACACTGGCCTCAAACTGCAATCCTCCAGATCTCAGCCTCCTGAGTAGCTAGGATTTCAGGCATGAGCTACTGGTGCCTGGCTCAGTGGTTACACAAGTTCTGTTTGGGACTTGGACAAAGCTTTGGAAATCGGTAATGGTAATGGGTACACAGGTCTGTGAATACAACCAGTACTAATGTATTATTAGCCATTTAGAAATAGGTTTGGTCTCTCTTTTTCCTCCTCAGTACTAGAGATTGAACCCAGGGCCTTATCCATCCCAGGCAAGCATGCTACCACTGAGCCATATCTCCAGCCTTAGAATAGTCAATTTATTTTTTTTTTGCCAGTCCTGGGGCTTGAACTCAGGGCCTGGGTTTCTCAAAGCTACCACTTGAGCCACAGTACCACCTCCGGCTTTTTCTGTGTATGTGGTACCAAGGAATCAAACCCAAGGCTTCATGCATGCTAAGCAAGCACTCTACCTCTAGACCACACTCCTGTCCCAAATAATCAGTTTTATTTATACTTCATCATGATTTTTTGGGGGGGGTAGGGTGGGTGAGATGGTCCTGTGGCTTGAACTCAGGGCCTGGGCACTGTTCCTGAGCTTATTTTGCTTAAGGCTAGCACTTTATACCACTTGAGCCACAACGCAACTTCCAGCTTTTTATGAGTGGTTTATGGGAGATTATGTAAAACTTTATAATGTGCCTGGCATAGTAGCTCACGCCTGTAATCCTAACCACCCAGAAGGCTGAGATCTGAGGATCAAGGTTCAAGGCCAGCCCGGGCACAAAAAGACCTGAGATTCTTATCTTCAATTCACCTGTAGAAAATGGGAAGTGGGGCTTGGCTCAAGGGTAGGGTGGTAGCCTTGAGCTGAAGAGCTCAGGGACAGCACCCAGGAGAGTTCAGCCCCATGACCCACCAAAAAAAAAAAAAAAAAAAAAAGAAAGAAAAAAAAAACCACCACCACCAACAAAAAACCATTATAATGTTTCAGAAAAAACAATATACTCTTTTTGGGGGAGTCAATTTTGGAGCTTGAATTCAGGGCCTGGGTACTGTCCCTAAGATCATTCGCTCAAAGCCAGCACCCTACACTTTGAGCCACAGCGTTACTTCTGGTGGTTAATTGGAGATAAGAGTTTTTCCTGCTTGGGCTGGCTTTGAACCATAATCCACACATCTCAGCGTCTTGAGTAGCTATGACTACAGGCATGAGCCACCAGTACCCAGCTCACTACATACTTGAAGTGGAAAAATTATATGTGAGTATATACTATACGTGAATTATTATCTCAATCAATGAACATAAGAGGTACGGAGCTGGCTCGGTCATCAGGTAGGTAAATGCTGCGCTGGAATATGAGGAGTCCAAGAGCAAAGGATAAAGGGTAAGGCATGTAGCACTAAGTCCCAGGCCTGGCCTGTCATGGGTACTGAGAAAGTGACAGAAGAGCAGAGGCAGGGCAGCATTCCAGTGCTTCTGCCTCCTAAGGCCTGTGGTTTTCAGCTCTGTCCTCCCTGCCAGGCCCGAGGTACCCCTGCCCTATTCAACACAGTCATCTGGGGCTCAGACACTTCTGCTGAGCCTCTGCTTATCTTGGGCCTAGTGTTTCTGAATATCCACACCAGGGCAGTTTGGAGGTGTTCAATCTGGTCCTGTGCATGCGTGTCCGTGGCCCCACACAGGAGCCTACCCCACACTGGAGTTGGCAGGGGTCCCTGAGTCCCTGATGATAAATGTGTCATTGAAGCTGGACTGGGGCAAGCTGTGCATGCTGTAAGACACGACCAGTGGGGAGCAGAGACCAGCAGGCTATGGGGAGGGATGCATGCTATCAGGCTTGAGGGTATTACTAGCAGATGGTGTTTAGAGAGCAGGATGTGTAAGGAGAGGTGGAACTCCAGCCAGGGTATGTGCAGGGCAGGGTGGGGTGTGGGGTGGGTGGGGTGTGGGGAAGGGTGGAGTGTGGGGGGATATGGCCCACAACCTACAAAAGAAAACAGGCATCGGGTGGAAGCAGCCTGCTCAGGAAGGGCACACAGGCCTGTGCAGGAATGTGAGACATGCAACTTACCGCTCCTGCCAAGCAGGGGGCAGGGAAAGAGCCAGCTTTTCCTGGTGGCTGGCAGAAAACCCCCAGCACCTTCCCACCCACATCCCTTAGCCCACAGCAGCCTCAGTGGGACGGCACTAAGCATGGTTCCCTCATCCCAGCGGCCTGCCTCACCAAGGCTGGTGGTGGGGGGAATTCCCGGGAGAGTCAGGAAGGACAGGCAGGGCGGCCCCAGGAGGTTTGTGAACCAGGAAGGCGAGGGTGCAATACCTTCCCTGTTTGGCTAGGATAGGCACAAAGTCTAGCCAAGGACAGAGACAGGTGGGGAGGAGAGGCAAGAGGGGAGCAGAGGGTGTGGCAGGGCTGGCCTCAGCTATGCCCTGAGCGCCCCTGCCCAGCACTCCCCATGGCTCAGGCCAGGCCCCTGCTAGGGCTAATGTCACTCTGCAGAGCCCCCTCCTGCCATCCCGGCCCCTGTAGCCCTGCTCACCCTTCAGGAGATGTCCCTTGCCAGCCATCAGGAGAGCCCTGGTTGTCCAGGGGGCATTTTGTGGTGTATGCAGAGAGGAGAAGGGCGGAGGCAGGATTTTGACTACTCAGCCCTCTGCCTACTGGGGGGGGATTAGGGGTCTGGGCGGGGCATCAGGGCACAAGCACACATGCAGAGCTGGAGAGATGGGATGGCTGGATGAAACCCAGTTACATGTGAATTTCAGATACACAGCAAGCACTTTTGGGGAATGTCCCATTGGGCCAGGGGTGTGTTTCAGTGGCAGAGCACTTGTCTAGCTCTTTTGTAGCTCCACAAAAATGGGCAGGGGGACATCAGTGGCTCACATCTGTGACCCTAGAAACCCAGAAAGCTGCGATCTGAGGATTGAAGGTTCAAAACAAAGCCAGGCAAGGAAGTCTGTGAGACTCTTATCTCCAATCGACCATCGAAAAGCCAGAAGTGGAGGTGTGGCTCAAGTGGTAGAGCACTAGTCTTGAGCAAAAAAGCTCAGGGACAGCATCTAGATTGAGTGCAAGCCTCAGAACCAGCATACACACACACACACACACACACACACACACAGAGCAAGACACAGAGAGACAGAAAGACAGAGAGAAATATGGCTCAAATGATCTGTTTTTCATCTGAGAGTCTGACGTAGCTGGCATCTATTTTAGACAAGATGCTGGCAGTGCCACCATGGTGTGGCAGCAAAGAGCAGCAGGCCCTCCCTACACAGAGTTCTTTCCTTATTTTTATTTGGAGCCTAGACTCTGGCTCACATTGCCAAGGCTCAGATCTCTGTTTCTTCTGTCTTTGAGCCCTGGGCAAGTTATCCAGCATCTCTGATCTCAGTTTCCTCATCTATAAAATGATGCTCATTGTAATATGCCTACCTCACGTGGTTAGGAACATTCCAGGACATAACACACAAAGAGTACTTAGCACAGTACTATACAAGTGTTAAAAGAACTCATTAAATCTTGCGATAAAGAGTACCATTAAGCTGGGTGTGGTGGTGAATGCCTGTAATCTCAGCAGTTGGGAAGCTGAAGCAGGATGTCAGCCTGGGCAAGATTTAGTCTAAAAAAAAAAAAAAAAAATCAGGGCCGGGAGTTTGGCCTAGTGGTAGAGTGCTTGCCTAGCATGCACGAAGACCAGGGTTCGATTCCTTGGTACCACATACATAGCAAAAAACCGGAAGTGGTGCCACATACATAGCAAAAAACCGGAAGTGGTGCTGAGGTTCAAGTGGTAGAGTGCTAGCCTTGAGAAAGTCCAAGGACAGTGCTCAGGCCCTGAGCCCAAGCCCAGGACTGGCAAAAAAAAAAAAAAAAGAAAAGAAAAAAATCAAGAATAGGGCTGGGAAGGCTTGGTGGTAGAGTGCTTGCCCAGCATGCATGAAGCCCTGTGTTTGATATGGTGCCATGGTTCAAATAGTAGACCTCCACCCTTGAGCATAGAGAAGTTCAGGAATAGAGTCCAGGCCCTGACTGGGAAAAAAAAATCAAGGAAAGCTAGGCACTGTTGGCTCATACTTGTAATCATAGCTATTCAGGAGGCTGAGATCTGAGGATTGAAGTTCAAAGCTATCCCAGGCAGAAATCTATGAGGTTCTTGTCTCCAGTTAATCAAAAGGCCATATGTGGTTCAAGCACCACGTTGGGGTTTTTTTTGCCAGTCGTGGAGATTGAAATCTGAGGCTGGGCAATGTCTTTGGATACTTTTTGCTCAAGGCTAGCGCTCTGCCACTTGAGCCACAGCACCACTTCAGCCCAAGCCTTGGTGTGGGCTTCACCCCTCCATGTCCAGTTTCTCCAGTCACTGGGGACACATATTCTCTGTGCAGTGCCTGAGGTCTAAGCAGGATCTAGGGACGGCAGGGCTCCTGATATACTCTGATAGTTCTTGCCAGGCCAGTGGTCTGGCCCAGGACTACTGCACGGTCAGCTGTCATTTATTGGGGTCTCCCCAATATCTCTCCTTGGCCTGCTTCCCCTATTGTGGCACTAAAAAGCCTCGCTCTTCCCTAGAGTCCTTGTGATTCACTCCTTGCCCCAGTTCCTTGGCCTGATCTGAAATAAGGTTTGTTTTCTCTTTGCCCAAGGGGTGTGGTGCTGGCTGAGGTGGGGCTTGGAGGTGAAGAGCCTCTGGGGAGGAGCAGAGGCTCTGCAGGGAACTCACACTACCTGGCTGGAAGTCCTAGGAGCCCTGGGTTTTGTCTCCACCCTGATCCTGGGCTCCACATAGCTTGGGAGAGGGGCACTGTCCACAGATTCAGGCCTCTCTCAGTGGTCACTCAGCAGCCACTCAGCAGGACGGGCCTGTGACAGATGACATTCCAATACTCACATAGTTCCTGATAGTGTCACCCTGACAAGGTGTCCCGTGTTCCTGGGCAGCCTGGTTCAGCAAATGGGTGCTGAGTTGGGCTCTGCAGTAATTACATGCCTCGAAGTCTCAGCCTACTATGTGGCATGCCTGAGGGCAAGACTGGAATCATTCCTGTCTGTGGCCTCTGAGGATGGGGCTCAGCAAGTGGGCATAGAAGGCAGACAGCTGGTGTGAGAGCCTCAGCTCAGTCTTCAGCAGCGTCCTTCATCCAGGAGGGGCTGAATCCCAGAACTACTGCTCTACAGAGCCCCAGCCTGCTCATCACTTGTTACCTTGACATGGCTTGTCCCCTCTTCCCGAACCATGCTGCTTCTTAGCCCAGAGAAAGACACACACCCTGTCCCTGGCATCACAGAGCCAGCCCAGTTTACCTCCTAGAGGCTTCTGGAAACTACCTCCCTTATGCAAGCCCAAATGTGAGCCCCAACTCTCTTGTTCTAAATCCTCCTGTGGATCCCCATAACTCACAGCCACATTATTGTTGCCACAGATCTTTCTGGGGGTCCAATTGCACTCCAAATAAAGTCTATAATTTCATGGGGGAGGAGAGCTGATGATCTACTCCCCACCTGCCAATTTTGTCCACTCTAGGATCCCTCCAGTTCTGGGGTGCAACAGGGCCCCCAGTATTTCACTTGCCCTCCTTGGATCAGTGATTTGACACTCTTTCTCCCTTCCGCCCCCCACCCCACTTTCTTTCTCTCACAGACAGACACACACACACTTTGCTATTGAGGTCTTTAAAGGCAGAGCACACTACAGGCACTCACACAAGGCAGCTACAGGCTTACTTGAATGAAGGTCAAACCAGACATCTCATCTTAGGTTTCTGTAAACAGCACAGTGCTCCAAACAATCAGTGTGAAGCAAACTCAGGGGAATACGTGACAGGAAGGGGCAGTGGGGAGGAGAAGGCGAAGCTGGCAGTGGGAATCCTGCATTCTGACTCATGCCTGTAATCCTAAAATACCCAAGAGGCTGAAGTCTGGGGATCATGGTTGAAAAACCAAGCTTTACTCCTTTTTTATTTTTTTGTCAGTTGTGTGGCTTGGTCAAGGCCTACGCATTGTCTGTCCCTGAACCTTTTTGTACTCAAAGGCTGCTGCACTACTGCTTAAGCCACAGGGCCACTTCGAGTTTTTGAGTTGTTAATTGGAGATGGAAGTCTCACTGGGACTCTTCTGTCTGGGTTGCCTTCGAACCCTGATCCTCAGATCTGAGCCTCCTGAGTAGGATTGCAAGAGTGAGCCACCAGCGCCCAGCCCATCAGACACTTAAATCCTATTAACCACCAAAAAGTTGGAAATGGAGCTATGGCTCAAGTGGTAGAGCACTTGGTTTGAGCAGAAAAGCTTAGGGGCAGAGCCAGGCACTGAGTTCAACAGGTAGATCACTTCAGTCCTACAGCTCTTAGCCTCTTGCTCCTCTTTGCCCAGGCTTGGGAGTGCCAGTGGAGTACAGGCTGGGCACCCTGGGCTCACTGTTGGTCACAGATTTCTAGAGCTGGTTTCATCATCTGTCAGATGGGGATTCGGTCACTCACCTCTCAGAGGTGAGAGGATTACATGCCCTCCCTTGTTGTGTACAGACCCCACACCAAGCTGCTTTCTGGTTCATTTCCAATATCCAGTACCTTTTCTAATACATCCCGGAATATTCCTTTGGGACCTGGACTTTCTGACAGAGTTCTCTCCAGTTAGGCCGGGCTGCCGGGGAACCCCAAGGCTGGAGGGCTAGCCCGAGAGGCCACCCTCTTCCACAGAGGCCAGCCACAAACGGCTCGTCCCTCCCGTGGGCCGCCAGGCACCCAGCTGCCCTGGGGTACCCACAGACTCTCCTAGACGCTGCTGGGGAGGCGGGTGAGGGACACCCCAAGACCTTTCCGCTTCACCCCATGGGGGCCCCCTGCCCTAATCCCCGCTCCAGCACGCTGCATGGGCGCCTCCTGGCGGGGAGCAGAGGGCACGGGCACCTCACTCAGGTGACCCTAGGTGCCACTTCCATCTGGAGAAGTGCTGGCATTCCTGTCCCCCCCCCAGCCCCCAGGCAGCCCGGGAAGCCCATGGTTGCCGGAACCCCGTGCTCCTCCCGGGCTGGGCCCCTGGGGCCAGCAGGCGCCCACCCGCCACCGCCCCGCGCGTCACTGACCCATCTTCTTCAGGGCCCGCGGTCCGGGCCTCCTGGTGCCGCCGTCCGGGGACGCGGGCGAGGGCTGGCGCGCGGGGGGCGCGGCGAGCAGGGCCCGCACCGGGGGCTCCGCGGGCGGGCTGCGGCGCCTCCGCCAGCGGCCGCACAGCATGGCTCGGCGGGGGCCGGGGCCGGGCCCGGGGTCTGCACGCGGGGACGGGACGGCGAGGGCTCCGCTCGCGCCCGGCCCCGGCTGGGTGCGCGGTCAGGAACCGAGAAACTTAGCGGCGCCGGGAGAGTCGCGAGGAGGAGTCGTCGGGAGGAGGGAGAGAGGGCGGGCCAGGGTGGAAGGAGGGGCGGAGCGAGGGCGGCGCGAGGGCGAGGCGGGGGACCCCCCAGGCCTGGAGCTGTGAGTACCCCCACCCCGAGTCTTCGCGTTCGCCCCTGGTCGTCGGCGCGCCCTCTAGTTTTCCGATCGATCTTCCGATGTCCGCCCCTTCGCTGGTCAGAGACCCCCCACGGGGAGGGGGGGCGACTCACAAGACACAGACACCCTCACTCTGGGACCCCTCCCCCCATGAGGACGCAACCCCACTCCACCCTCCTCTGCTCGGTACCCTCGAGAGCTAGGCAAGGGGCCAAGTCTGTGCGGCTTGTCTTGGACTAAAGGTCTTGGGGCCGGGAGAACCCCAGAAACCCACAAGCGGGGAAGTGGGGGGAGGCTTTGGCGGTGACGTCACTGGATTGACCTCTCCGGGCCAGGCCACTTCCCGCCCCTTAGTGGTGGAAGTCTCTTCTCGGACCGTTCTGGAGAATGAGGTGGCACTAAATGTAGAGTCCTGGAAACCGATCTGGGGGGTTCTAAGCTCGGAGCGGTTGGTACCCCCGTTTCATGGTCCTGGGACCGCCACCAGGCGCTGTGTAAGGCTCCCATGACGTCAGCCTGCGGACAGACGCCCTCGTGCTGGTGGCGGTGTCAGAGGTGCCCTTGGGAGCGCGCAGGGCCGGTGTCCAGGTGGCTGCGGGGGTCCGGGCGGAGAGCCTGGCGCACACCGGCACTCGGCGGCTACCAACCGCAGAGCGATTTCTCCGGGTCTAGGATGCCCTGATCTACCCGAGCCTCAGCTCTCCCCCATCCACAGACTCTGAGGCCCCACTCCCTCCGAGCTCCTGCAATTTTCTTCCTGAATTAATATCCAGCCTTCTCTGTGATTTTGGTTCTTCAATCCCATCCTCCAAGAATAACCTTTCCTCTCTGTTCTCCCGCCTCACTCATATGTTTTCCAAAGCTCAACTCCGATGGTGCCGCCTACAGAACGCGGGGTCCAGACTTAATTTTCTGTTCCCAACGCGCCCTAGGATCGGAAGAGCTGAGTCCGGGGCGGAGGGGCGAGGGGGGCGGGGGGGGCGGGGGGCGGGCTCTGAACCGCCGGCCGGGTATCTGCCGATCGGCTCTAGTGAGTTTCCACCAGGGGGCGCGAGAACTCCGCGGACACTCACTATGTCCACCCGAGGGCGCTGCCACCCTCCTCTGACGGTGGGGGCGGGGGGAGGGGGAATCCGATTAGCTCCTCCTGATTGGGTGAGCTACCGCGAGTCTATTTGCATACTCTTGGAAGCGCCACTCTGAGTGGCGAGGAGATAGGAGCCCGATGTGAAACGGTACCTCTGATTGGCTCAAAATTTCCCTTTAGCTCGGCGGCCCCTTCCCCACGCTGGGAGGCCGTCGGCCCCTCCCCGACTCCTCTTTGCAGAGTTGAAAATGTGCACCTAGAGAGAGGCTCATCCCGGGATGGGGGCCCTGCGACCCTTACCACCTGCCCCTCTGGCCACCCACTAAGATCCTGGACGCCCCGGCCTCACTCCCCTGTTTTCAGGTAGGAAAAGGAGTTCCCCTAGCCGCAACTTCAGAGCACCCCGGGGTGTCTCTCAGACCTCACGGTGGAGTTGTGCACCTCCGCGAACCCCCCGGCCTGCGATCGCAGAGTCGCTGCTCCGAAGTAGGGCTGCGGGGCCCAGAGCAGCATGGGTACCGAGGACGAGGAGCCCGACGGCCACAAACAGTTCCACGCCGCTGTCAGCGTCATTCAGAACCTGCCTAAGAATGGTGAGACTGCATTCGGGGGCTTCGGGATGTCGGGGGGTGGGGTCCCAACTTGGAGGAGCAAGTGGCCTCCTGATCATGGCAGTGGTTGCTGACAAGTCCCTGCCAGGGCTGTCCTGTTGGCAACCCGTGAGTGGGACTCCACCGTCTCCGCTCTTGCTCCCCCCTCACCGCTTAGGCGTTGGGTGGGTCCTGCTGTGTGCGCCACTTCTCAACCCCTCTGCCCAGGCTCTTATCGCCCCTCCTATGAAGAGATGCTGAGATTCTATAGCTACTACAAGCAAGCGACCACGGGGCCCTGCCTGGTGCCTCGGCCTGGGTTCTGGGACCCCATTGGACGATACAAGTGGTGAGCTCCCTATCTGTTGAGCAAACTACTTCAGCTGTCACCCAGCCTGCTCACAGCCCTCTGCTCCCCAACCCCCACCAGGGATGCCTGGAACAGCCTGGGCAAGATGAGTAGGGAGGAGGCCATGTCCGCCTACATCGCTGAGATGAAGCTGGTGGCACAGAAGGTAGAGAGAGGGCTGCCATTCTCTGTCCCCAAGTTTCCAGCCAGGTGGCCTGCCCCTCCCACTTCATCAATACCCTCCTGGGAATCACCACCATCCTATTGTCTCCCACCCCTGCTTGCCTGGTCCTGAATGGGGGCAAGATGGATGTGTATGATGGGGCAGGAGCCCAGCCCAAGAAGGTATGGGGGAGTGGTGGGAGGGTCCGACTCCACCATACAAGGACATTGACTCCTCCCACACAGGTGATTGACACCGTGCCCCTAGGTGACATGGCTGAGGATTCATTTGCTTACTTTGAGCCCCTGTACCAGGTGATCCCTGACATGCCAAGGCCCCCCGAAACCTTCCTGAGAAGAGTCACAGGTTAGATCCCCAAGATGGGAGCTCAGAACATGCAACGTGAACTAGGTGTGTGTGGGGGGGACTGTCATGTAGGGGGTACTGGAGAAAGAAGGCATCAGATAATGTCCCTCGGGACATTATTAAGCCTTGTCCATGGTGAATGGAGATGAGGGATTTTATCTCACTGAAGATGCCAAATGCTTTCGTGCCCCACCTCTGAGTGCTGTTTCTTAACAGGTTGGAAAGACCAAGTATGGAACAGAGACCATGGGACTGAACCTGAGCCTCCCTGCCACTCCAGGGAACCAGCATTCTCACATCCAGGTTGGTGCTAAAGCAGGCTGGTGGGAGTGGGGGACATTTCCAGGAGGGGAAGGGAGAAAACTGGATGCCACACTATGCCCTTTAGGCCTCATGCCCATGGAAGCTGAGAGCTCCTGTGCTCCCAAGGCCAGGCAGGCCTGGAGACTATTGCAGGGCCTCACTGCTGTGCTGGCAGGAGCCCTAGCATCTCTTGAACAGGTGTTGCCACTCAGCTATATATCCTTTCCCTCTCTCCAGGAGCTCTCTCTTGGCACTAACCCTCCCTCCTTCTTCCCAGAGTCCCGGCCACCCAGAGACTTGGACTTGGAGGTTTTCTGTGACTCTCTGGAACAGCTGGAGCCTGAGCTGGTAAGACACCCCTGCCCCCATTCTCTTCCCTTTCTTTCCTCTCCCCAGCGAGTCCTGCTTGCACCAGCCCCACCCTGGGACCTGTGATTCATCTCAGCAGGTTTGGGCAGAGCATCAGGGAGCAGCTGGAGGAGAGCCTGACACCAGAAGCAGCCCGGAGCCCCCCAGTGAACCCCCCAGTGAGAAAGGTGAGCACCTGTTGACGTTTTCCTCCCTTCACCCTCCCTGTGATCCTAGCACCCCTGGCCTTCCCTTGGCTGTCCTCTTAGGCAAAGGTAAAAGTCCAGCTCAGGCACTAGAAAGTAGCCTCTGTCGGGGCCGGGAGTTTGGCCTAGTAGTTAAAGTGCTTGCCTAGCATGCACGAAGACCCAGGTTCGATTCCTTGGTACCACATAGACAAAAGCTGGAAATGGTGCTGAGGCTCAAGTGGTAGAGTGCTAGCCTTGAGAAAGTCCAAGGACAGGGCTCAGGCCCTGAGCTCAAGCCCAGGACTGGCAAAAAAAAAAAGAAAGTAGCCTCTGTCTGGCTAGATACCTGGCTAGGGGCAAAGTACCTGCCCCTAGCTTTTCTTCTGAGGGCCCCAAAAGGGCATGTTCGTAAAGGGCACGTTCGTAAATATAGTTTCCTTAATTCCTCTGACCAAGCAGCTCTATAAGAAAGATGATGTTTGATATAAGGATATGTGTGTGTGTTTGCTGGTTCTGGGGCTCGAACTCAGGACCTAAGCACTCAAGGTTACTAGCATCACTTCTGGCTGGCTGTGTGTGTGTGTGTGTGTGTGTGTGTGTGTGTGTGTGTGTGTGGTTACTTGGAGATAAAAGTCTCACAGACTTTCATGCTTGGGCTGGCATTGAACCTTGATCCTCAGTTCTCAGCCTTCTGTGTAGCTAGGATTACAGGCATAAGCCACTGGTGCTTCTTCTCTTCCTTAATTTTCAGATATCAAAATGAGGTTCAGGAAAGGTAATGCTTTGTGAAAACTCACATAGCTGCTCAGTGGCAGTCCTCAGAGTCAGGATCCCATTCCCCATCCCAGACCCCAAAGCCCAGTTCTCAGCTCCGTGGGTGAACCTTGCATGAGTCACACAGGGACAAGGATGGAGCTGTGCGCTAGACTGTTCTACTTGTGCCCCACTGGCCAGTAGCTGAACTGCTTCCTGAGTGCCCTTCCTTGCGTCTCTCATACTCCACAGAGAGATTAAGAGGCAGTGTGCTGGGACCCCAGGAGTTGGACAAGTGGCTGATGGGAACAGTCCGGGCATTGCAGGAGAGCATGCAGGATGTCCAGGAGAGACTTCAGAGTCTAGAGAGCAAGCTCCAGATCCCTGAGCAGGTGAGATCTCCCCTACCCCACCCCATATAACCATCACTTCAAAGTTGGGACCAGATTATGGGCAAAACTCTGAGTCGATACTCTGGGCTCCTGGTGCAGCCATATCTGTCCTTGTCCCATGCCTTAATCTACCAACCGGTAGCAGTGTACAGAGAATGGTATGGCCTCTGCTGCAGGCTAGGAGGACCTCCTTTCTTCTAGGAGAGTAAGAAAGGAGGTCTTTCCCTGCCCTCTCCTCTCTGAGAGTCCCAGTAGAAGTCCAATTCCAAGAGGTAGAAAGGCCATAAAGTGTCTGCCCTTTGCAATGGACTGGGGTCCCTGCTGCGCCTCAACCACAACTCCCATCCCATGATTTAGCATTGATTCCCCCAACACTTACTTCATCTCTCACCTTGTTCCACCCCAATTCCTATGTAATAATGAACAATTCTTATTTTTAGAGCCCCAGCTGTATAGCAAACATCTACTTGCATATTCTTATTGGTTCTGCACAGCAACCCTATGACAGGTTTTCTTTTCTCACCTCTCGGGAGAAGGGAAATTAAGGCTCAGGGCACACAGCCTGGGAAAGCTCACTGGGTTGCCATGGCCTAAAACAGTGCACATAGGTGCTTTCATAGTTTCCTGTGCACAGCAAGGCCTCCTTGAATGGGGTCCATTATTATTATGATAATTGTTAACATTAAATGATAGAGTGAGGCTGAGGCCCTCCTATACTGGTACTCACAGTTCTGATGAGCTTGCCTACCTGCCGTCCTTCCTTCCTTCCTTTCCTCCCCCTCCTCCTCCTCCTCTTTTTCCTCCTCCTTCTTTAATGTACTGAGGTTTGAACTCAGATCATTGTGCATACCAGACAAGCATTGTAGCCCTTGAATCACACCTCCAGCCCTTGGAGTGATCTGTACTTGAGAAGCCTGGGGTGGCTGGAGTAGAAGGGGGTTGAATTGCTCTCTGTGGGAGCTCCCCAGGGTGAACCCTAACCCACTGAGTACCAAGGCTGGTGACAGAGATTTCAACACTGCCTCCCCTCCCCCCACAGGACATTTTTTTTCTTTTTCAGATTTTTTTTTTCCTCCTACCAATTTGAAGAGCTGAGGCTTTCCAAGTAATTATAATCCACATAATAATCCACACTGAAACACTTAGGTTTGCATCTTGCAAAAGAAGAACGCGCTGTTACCTAGCTCAAACCTATACCATTTTATCTCACACAGTCCATTTCTTTTTTTTTTTATTTTCAAGAAATTTATTTATTTATTTATTTATTTTTAGTGTTTGTATTTTTTTAATTAATTTTTTAAATTGTAATTAGTAAAAGGGTTACATGATTTTTGCCAGATAGAAGGTGCATTAATTCACATACATTGATACCCTTTCATATGTCTTGGTACCCATTTCCCTCCCCCCCCCACACCCCCCACACAGTCCATTTCTTAACAGCACTGAAATCAAAATCCAAGTTTAGATTTCCCCAGTTGTCCTGGATGGCCTTTTCTGGCTGGTGCAGTCCCAGGCCACATCCTGTACCTGCTTCCTCCATCCTTTTTTTTTTCCCCAGTCCTGGGGCTTGAATTCAGGACTTGAGCACTGTCCCTAGGCTTTCTCGAGTGCTCTACCACTTGAGCCATTGCACCACTGCCAGCTTTTTCCATGTATGTGGTACCAAGGAATCGAACCCAGGGCTTCATGCAGGCTAGGTGAGCACTCCACATTCCCAACCCTTTGTCTTTATTATTATTGCTATCATTACTTTTTTTTGCAATGATGTGGATGGAACCCAGGGTCTCAAACACACTAGACAAGTGCTTTGCCATTAAGCTGTCTCTCCAACCTAAATGTTTTTAATCTAGACCAGTCTTTTCCTTTGTTACTGACCTGCTGACTAAGCTGAGTTGAGCTAGCATATTCTTCCTCTGGTTCTGGTCACCTCTCATTCCTGCATACATTCCATATGTGAACTAGATATGAGATGAAGACTAGATTAGGATCTGGCTTAACATTTTGGGCCAGATTCCATCAGAGCTCTGCTTATTACACCCAGGGCCAAATATTATCTGGATCCCCACCGCTAGTGGTCCTAGTGTGGACTGCTGGCTCAGAGATGGGAATGACTGTCTTATCTCACCTATGTAAAGTCAAGTTCTTCTGGGAGCCAGGGGATTTCCAGGTCCAAATCAACTTAATCTGATACTCAGTGTTTGACAATTGATCATCTCTGAACAATTAGTTGTTTAGCAGTTGCAAACAAATGTTAATTTGAATCCTGTTGTTCCTCTGACATTTATTAGCTAACATTTCCCCATAGAGTTTCAAATACAGTTGCTGATAGAAAAGCAGGATAAGTTTTATTATTGTTGTTGTTGTTTTTGCCAGACCTGGAGCTTGAACTCAGGGCCTCACCACTGTTCTTGGGCTTTTTCCTCAAGGCTAGCACTTTGCCATTGAGCCACAGCACTATTTCGGGCATTTCTATGTATGTGATATCAAGGAATCCTACCCAGGTCTTTGTGCATGCTATGGAAGCACTCTACCACTAGGCCAAACTCCTAGCCCCAATTTTTTTTTTTTTTTTTTGCCAGTCCTGGGGCTTGAACTCAGGGCCTGAGCACTGTCCTTGGACTTTCTCAAGGCTAGAGCTCTACCACTTGAGCCTCAGCACCACTTCTGGCTTTTTTCTATGTATGTGGTACTGAGGAATCGAACCCGGGTCTTCGTGCATGCTAGGCAAGCACTCTACCACTAGGCCAAACTCCCGCCCCCCCCCCCTTTTTTTTTAATGATCCTAGCAATTGAACCTAGGGCCTCTCACATACAAAGCAAGTGCTTTACCTGAGCCCTTCATTATTATTTTTGTGTGTGTGGGGAGGAGTCATGGGGGCTTGAACTTGGCCTGGGCACTGACCCAGAGCTGTTCAGCTCAAGCTACTGCCAGGCCCCTGGGCCTGGGCGCTGTCCCTGAGCTCTTCAGAACAAGGCTACCACCCTACCCTTGAGCCCCCACTTCCCTTTTTCTAGAGGTTAATTAGTGATAAGAGTCTCAGGTTCTTTAGTGCCTGGGCTGGCTTTGAACCTTGATCCTCAGATCTCAGCCTCCTGAGTAGCTAGGATTACAGCTGTAAGCCACTGTGTCTGGCCATTATTTTTAAGGAAGGAATTGATTTGAAAACTTTCTTTTCTTTCTTTTTTTTTTTTGTTGTTGTTGTTGGTGGACATGGGGCTTGAACTCTGGGCCTGGATGCTGTCCTGCCCTACCCTTGAGCCACAGCCCCATTTTCTGTTTTCTAGTGGTTAACTGAAGAATCTCATGTTCTTTAGTGCCTGGGCTGGCTTTGAACCTAAATCCTCAGATCTCAGCCTCCTGAGTAGCTAGGTGCGTGAACCAATGGACCCAGCTTTTTTTTTTTTTTTTTTTTTCCAGTCTGGGGCATGAACTCAGGGCCTGAGCACTGTCCTTGGACTTTCTTAAGGCTAGAGCTCTACCACTTGAGCCATAGCACTACTTTCTGCTTTTTCTATATATATGGTACCGAGGAATCAAATCCAGTCTTCATGCATGCTAGGCAAGCTCTCTTACCTCAGGCCAAATTCCCGGCCCCAAACCCAGGGCTGGCCCTGGAAACTCTTAATGATGATGAGGGTTTTGTCTTTTCTTTCATTTGTGTGTGTGTGTGTGTGTGTGTGTGTGTGTGTGTGTGTGTGAGGTTTTCAATTGAGGGCCCTTTGCTCTCAACTTTCTTGCTCAGGGGTGGTGCTTTCCCATTTGAACCATGTCCCAGTTTGTTCTTTTGCTGGTTTATTTGGAGATAAAGTCTCAAAGATTTTTCTGCCCAGGCTGGCTTTGAACTGAGATCCTCTAGGTCTCAGTTCTTAAGTTAGGATGACAGGTAAGAGCCACCAGTGCCCAGTTAGTGTAAACTCCTGAATTTATATTCAGTATTAAGATCACCAGTAATGGTTGATTTTATTTTTGTGCTCAGGTTGAACTTAGGGTCCTGAACTTAATCCCTCTCTCTAAGCACTCTCTACCTTGAGCCACATCCTCTTTATTTTTTGGATAGGGTCTCAAGTTTTTGCATGTGCCAGCCTGGACCACAGTTCTACTCACTCCCCGTGGGATGGCATTTGTGGACCACCACAGCCAGCTTATTGGTTGAGATGGGAGAGGGGTCTCACTAATTGTTTTCTGGGTCTACCCTTGAGCTGCAATCCTACTGATCTCCTCCACCTTCTCAGTAGCTGGGATCACAGGCCACACTTGGCCTAATTATTCTTTCCAGTGGCCAGACTGTCACAACTTTGGCCAGTGGAGAGTCTTTTAAGCCAAGGTCCTATGACCTTAGACTACTCTCATTCATTTTTAGAAACAACTCTGCTTTTCTGGTATAATAAGTCCCATATTTTCCCCCTACTTTCCCTGCCCAGCCCTGGAATCAACTGCTTCTCCAGGGAACCCTGGCTCCTTCTAGAGGAAAAGGCTATTTAGAAAGGAACATCTGAGGGCCGAGGGTCCTCCTTTGAAAGAGGGGGCACATACTTTATAATACAGGGTCTTCAGGTCCTACCAACAGAGTGGCTGCACTGTGGCCCAAAGGAGCCAGTCCCTCTCTCCAGCCTCTCCTGATACCTGGGATTGGACTGTGATGGAGGGAGCTAGAGTCCAAGATGTCAGATGACATACTAGTGCTACACATGTGAGACTCATCTTCCCAACCTTCAGAGACATGACCCTTATGAGTTCTAGAAACAGGTTCCTAGGGAGGGCTGTGCTGCAGCAGGGCTGCCTCCTGACTCCCTCCCTCTTGGCAGCAGAGACCGCCAGCCCGGACTTGGCCTTGGCCCCTCAGGCTCTCGGCTTCCACGCTGTTCTTCTTGCTCCTGTGGCCCTTCGTCGTCCAGTGGCTCTTCCGACAGTTTCGGACCCAGAAGAGGTGACTCTGGAGGACTGGGTCTCCAGCAATGAAGGAAGCTAGGAGTCCCTGTCCTGCTGCGCCTGAGCCTTCCTAGGGTTTAGGAGAACAATATTAGAAATCTCCCCTCCCATCCATCTTTGCCTTAGCATCCCTTCCCCTACTAGGGCTCCCTATGGCCTCACCCTCCCCAGCAGCTCACAGCCCCACCCCCACCCCCCTCCAGGCCTGGGCTGCCTTGGAAGACTGCAATCAATCATGGTGCACAGACTCTCATTTCAGAGTTGGCAATAAGCAGGGTGGTGCTGCCCATCTCACCCTTCCATGCCACTCTCTGGGTCACTTAACTCTCCTCCCCCCCAGCTACTCCTGGAGAAGGCTCCAGGGCAAGCTGAAACTTGAGCCTGACTGCAAGATGGATCTGCTGGACCAATACAGGGTCACAGGAAGGTTGGGCACAACAGGGAATGGAGCAAAGACCCGGGGACACGGAGGTATTTTGCTTCTGGGAGAGACAGACAGACAGACAGACACACATACACACACACACACACACACAGCATGCAAGCTCAGGTCATCCTCACTAAAGATTCATTTGCAAATGAACGTTTCACCAAATAAAACAATATTTCAGTCTTCTGCTTCCTGGGCCCCCACAGAGGAGAGGGAAAAGGAAGTGTGTGGGGAGGGTGACATGCCCTGCTGGCTTCCTCAGGGCCATGTGGCACCCCCAGAGGCCGCTTGTGTTTCCCTATGAGAAATACTTCCTCTCTCTGGGGAAAGCTACCTCAGGTGGGTTTGGGAGGGAGTAAATGGGTCGAGTGGGCCTCCTGTCTGGTCCTGGTCTTGGTTGTAGATCTACAAGATGGGAATGGAAGGGATCACACCAGAGAGAGCATTGGTTGGGGTCCCAGACTAAAGGGAAGGGTAGCTGCTTTCTGCTCTGATGTCTAGATATAGGGTAAAGGTACCACGTAGCCCCTGATCCTAGAAGTGCCTTCTGCCCCCTCGGCTAGTGCTGCCCTCCTATGACTAGCCCTCCCAGGGAACTTTCTAGAAAGGACAGAGATGTGCATCCTCCAGAGCCCTACTTGGTGTGGTTATGGTGTGGTTGGCTAACTACCCTGGCCTCTCCAGTGAGCGCCAGTCCTGTTGTTCTGCTGGAACTCTCTGGCCACAAGCCTGACTAGGCATTGAATTGGCCATTCCTGGTAACCTGTGACTCTGAGACCCTGACCGGGATCCCAATCCACAAAGGGCTGTGGAAGCATGGAGTACCCTAAAGCTGCTACCTGGGCCCCTGAACTTTCATGCCTCTGGGTGAAGAAGAAGCAGTCCTAAAGGCCCAAGGCTGGAGACAGAGACTCTAAACGTTCCTCTGTCAGCCTCCAGCCTTGACCTTTGCTCTAGCCTAGGCCACTCTTGACCTCAAGACAGGGAGGATAGCCCTTACATAGACATGTTCTGTAGCTCCACAGGGGTCACAAGCAGAGAAGCTGAATAAACTTAATAGGGATGGACAGTGGGAAGGCAGTGAGCAATGTAACTGGCTCCAGGGACAGACTGAAGCCTGCTCTTCCTCTTGCTGGCTGTAGAATGCCCAGGCCCAGAAGCAAGGTTGCCTTGTTCTTGAAAAAAGGAAGGATTCCCCTCCATCATGATGAGGTCTGGGGATTTTACAAGGAGAGGGGAAATATAAAATGTCTGGCATGGGGACAGCAATTTGGCCTAGTGGTAGAGTGTTTGCCTACTATTCATGAAGATCCAGGTTCCTTGGTACACAGAAAAAGCCTGAAGTGGTGCTATGGCTCAAGTGGTAGAGTGCTAGCCTTGAGAAAGCCCAAGGACAGTGCTCAGGTCCTGAGTTCAAGCCCCTGGACTAGCAAAAACAAAAACAAAAAACCTAACAAAGGGTTGCAAACACATCTAATGCTGAGGTGCCTGGCTTGTCTTTCCTAATATTGCAAATGAAAGCCTACATCTGAGCCCTAATAAGCTGAGGCTAGGTTCAGAGATCTACCTTCAAAGTTCCTGGGAGTGGGAGTGAGGAACCCAAGGTCTCTGGAGCCTGAAAATAAGGTAGCAGTTTGGAAGGCTTTGACTTTCTCAGCTAAGTTCTCTGCAAAGACCTTTTTTTCTGTGGTTCTTGTTCTCCTGGACACTCCAAAGTGATGGAAAAGAAACTGAGAAGAGCAGGTTTCTCATTCAGATAGAAGTAAGTTTATTCGACTTTGCTAATCCTGGGACTTGAACTCTAGGCCTAGGTGCTATATTGAGCCTCTCTGTGCACAAAACTAGTGCTCTATCACTTGAGCCACAGTATCACTTCCAGCTTTTTGTTGTTATTTATTGGAGCCTCATGGGCTTTCCTGCCTGGGATGGCTTTGAACTGCAAGCCTCAGATCTCAGCCTTCTGAGTAGGTAGGATTACAGGTTCGAGTCACCAATGCCCAGCTAGACCTGAGTTTCTAGAAGCCTAGGAAAACCAGCTATGACAGTCATTTCCAAAACAGCTAGATGTGCCCCCAGGGCCACCCTGGCTTGTTTTCCCCTTTGCTGGTCATCACTGCTTCAAAGACCTCTCCCAAGTTCCTAGGCAATCCCTTCTCACATGAGGGATGTCTGCCTTCCATAAAATGCTCCTCTTGGTCTGGCAGGTCTGTAGTTACCTACTGTGGAGGACCAGACAGGAGAATCACTCAAGTCCAGGAGTTTGAGGCCAGCCTAGGCAACATAATGAGTCCTCAAATACAAATACTGTGGCTGAAGGCATGGCTCAAGTGTGAGAATGCCTGCCTAGCAAGTACAGGCTCTCAATCCAAACCTTACTACGTAAAACAAAACAAAAATCTCAAATCAAACATAAAGTACTGCCAGGAGAGAATGTTCGTACCTATAAACCAAACATTTTGGAGGCTGCGGTAGTAGTAACATAAGTTTGAGGCTAGCTTGTGTTATACAGGAACTCAAATATAAAGACAGAAAGGTAAAATACCCTTTTAAAATTATTTATTTTTGTGCTAATTTGCTCCCAAATTATCATTCATAGCTGACCAAGAAGTCACTCCCTCCATACCACCTGTCTGTCGGTAAGTCCTAACCTGCTGGGGGCTTGGCTCACAAGCTCCTGTAGAGGTTTTCACCGCTTGCCATTTTTGCACACCGAGGTTAGGCTTCTCCACATAGACCAAGAACAGGAGGTGAGGATGACATTTTTATTCATCTTTGTGCCCTCCTAACAAATGACTGCCAAATGCAGCTGCAATGGGTTCTGCATTAGATGGAAACTGTTGGATCGAAAATGGAACTCAATCCAGAGTTGCTGAGGAGAAAAAATAAAAAAAAGGAGGGGAGGGCATTTTTGTGTTTACGACAAAGACAAATGGCACAGGAGTCACAAAGACCTGCACTCTAGTCAGATCCGCCACTTGTCATGTGACCTTGGACAAGTCACTTGTTTTCCCTTAGTCTTTAACTCTTTAAGAGATTTAAGTCTTTACTGATTGCCTGTTTCTAAGATGGAGACGGTCTAGCTCCGACCCAGCCGAGCTTGGTTGGTGGCCGTGGCCAGGTCAAAGGGTTTGGCGTGTGGGATGTCACGCAGCACACAGGGGAAGGAGCATGAGAGATGGCTTTTCAGGAAGAAATAATGTGTCGCTGCACGTGTGACAAGGGGAGGAGCAGCAATCCCACCAAGCCCACGTCTGCGGAGGGGTGTTGGGGTCCTGGGGCTGGGGTGGAATCCAGAGAGGCCGGGGCGAGAGCCCCGGGCCTAGGGCTGGCGCCTCCCTGGGGCGGGGGCGGGCGGGCCTCCACCTCTGGGAGGGAGGGGACGACCCTCCTCTTCCTCGAGTAAGCTCCTTCGTTTCGAACCCCTCGCCAGCAAAGACGCCCGTAGGCGGCCACGCACTCCCCGCAGACTCGGAAGTGAAGAGGCCAAACGGGCCCCGGGAGGCCATTTTCTTTGACCGAAGGCGAGGCCGGGGTCGGCTCCTTCAACCCCACCCGGCGCTTTCTATCTGGCCCGGGAGAGGTTTGGTCGTGGATCATTTTCCACCGGCCTCTGGGACGGAGAAGAAATCTCCGAGTCCGGGCGGGGGCCGGAATCCAGCCACTTTCACCCAAAGGTCCCCAGGGTAGGCGGCGGGGTGGGAGGCGGCGACGTCACCGGGACTCGAACCCGCCCTCCGTCCCCAGAGGCCTAGTCTGTGGAGGCGGCACGGAAGGAACTGTCACACTGTCCCTTTAAGGCGGCACTTTTTATTCATCATTTGTTTACTTCTTCTTGCGCTCGCTTTTTTTTTTTTTGGAATTATATCCATATATCCTTCCGCAAAGATCTGGTCAGGAGACAAGCTACTTGCTTTGAAGCTATTCCTATAAATCTTGTAAACCTGGAGTTTACAGTCACAGTGCAACCTCTCTTTATGTGATTTTAATCCTTGTACACTGTAGGGACTACTTTTTTGGGAATAAACCATTTTCAAGTTTTGTTGACAAGTATTTGTGACCGACAAAACCTTCCCGCCGACTGCACAGTACGATCATAGTTTGTAAAACACACCTTTTCTTAAAGATACTCTGCGTGGGCTCCCATCGGTCGTGGAATCTTCTCATATTCCTGAATCCGAATGGTATGGCCCAGAGCCCGCCCCGTCTTCTCTTCCATTGGTCTAGCTTTCTTGGAGAGACGAGTCAGTCTTGGCCAATGGGCACCCACGTTTCTCTAGTGAGGCACCAGCGGAGGCAAGCGGCGGCCCGGGGGACGCCCCCTTCGGGCCCAGGGATTGGCTACGTCGCTCGGCGCACGAGGAGGGCGGGCCTGAGAGCCGAGGACTACGCTTCCCGGCTCCCCCGCCGGGGAACTCCATTACGCGTGCGCATGGGCGGGGCGAGCGGGCTTCTATATAAAAGCGGTGCAGAGGACTGGGAGGCAGCAGTTGGAAGTTGGCAGGTGGAAAAGCAGGTTGGGAGGGGAAGTCGGGGGAGGAGGCGGAAGAGGAGCTGTCGGAAGGGGGAGGAGGGAGGGAGGAAAAGAGGAGGAGGCGGAGGAGAACTGAGCTGAGCTGAGCCGAGCATCGAGCCAAAGGGGAGATGAGTTTGTCTGTCCTCGGCTAAGGCTCTGGCCCGGCCTAGGGAACTAAGAGCTGGGGTTGGAGCGACACCCGTGGAAGTGGGAGGAGGTGGCTCTGGGACTTTAACCCCTTGTGGGCTCTGCGGCAGGGGATTTAACCCTTTGTGGATTCGGCCCCTCGGAGGCAGCGTCATCGGGTAGTTTTAACCCCTTCGGGGTTGAGTTTCACCCGTTGGACTTAAAACCTCCTCCCTTTGCCACCAACTCCGAGACCGTGGGGGCCCTCGGCGGGGAGGCTTGAAGCCCCCCCCCATTACTGTCGGTGCCGCTGCACCCCCTTGGATCTGACCGCGCAGTGGGCGCTTAACCCTTTGCTGACTTGAGTTCAAGTTGCAATTGGGAGTTTGCTGACAGGAAGACGCTAAGTCGTCACCGGAGGAATTACAGGTTAAGGAGGACTTCTGAACATTTTTCTAAAACATAAACCTCTTTTCTCCACAAGGACTTCAAACTTCAGGAGGAGGACTTCACTAGCCATGGCCGAGCCACTCCTGTCAGAATATCAACACCAGCCTCAAACTAGCAACTGTACAGGTGCTGCTGTTGTCTGTGAGGAGCAGAACCCTGACCGCCCCCCGGGCGCGGAGGAGCGGGTGCCCAAGGAGGACGGTAGGTGGCAATCGAGAGCGTCCCCCCTGTCGGGCGGCTGTCCGGGGCTGGAGGGAGAAGGGAGCCTGGAGCCCCAGCCGCCTCCCATGCAGACCCAGGCCTGTCCGGAATCTAGCTGCCTGGACGCGAGCGAAAAAGGCCAGAATGGGGACGGCCAGAATGGGGACGACCAGTCCGCCGGCGGCGCCTCTCCGCCGGCGGGAGGGGAGCCACCGTCCGAGCCGCTCGCCCAGCCGGTTCCTGACCCCGAGACCATCAAGTTGGGGGCTCCAGCCGCTGGGAGAGAGGAGGCGTGGGGACAGCAGCTGAGGCAGCTGGGCAAGAAAAAGCATAGGAGACGCCCCTCCAAGAAGAAGCGGCATTGGAAACCGTATTACAAGCTGACCTGGGAGGAGAAGAAAAAGTTTGACGAGAAGCAGAGCCTACGAGCTTCGAGGATTCGAGCTGAGATGTTCGCCAAGGGCCAACCGGTTGCGCCCTACAACACCACGCAGTTCCTCATGGATGATCACGACCAAGAGGAGCCGGATCTCAAAACCGGCCTCTACCCCAAGCGGGCTGCGGCCAAGTCCGACGACACCAGCGATGAGGACTTTATGGACGAGGCGGGCGAGGAGGACGGGGGCAGCGATGGTATGGGGGGTGACGGCAGCGAGTTTCTGCAGCGGGACTTCTCGGAGACTTACGAGCGGTACCACGCGGAAAGCCTGCAGAACATGAGCAAGCAAGAGCTAATCAAGGAGTACCTGGAGCTGGAGAAGTGCCTCTCACGCATGGAGGACGAGAACAACCGGCTGCGGCTGGAAAGCAAGCGGCTGGGCGGCGAGGACGCGCGCGTGCGGGAGCTGGAGCTGGAGCTGGCCCGGCTGCGCGCCGAGAACCTGCAGCTGCAGACGGAGAACCAACTCCACCGGCAGCAGGAGCGGGCGCCGCTTTCCAAGTTCGGGGACTAGACCGTAAACTTTTGGGGGGAGGGGGCAAAGGGGGACTTTTTACAGTGCTGGAATGTAACATTATATACAAGTGTATATAAGACAGTGGACCTTTTTATGACATAATCAGAAGAGAAAATCCCCTCTGGCTTTGGTTGGTTTGGTAAATTTAGCTATGATGTAGCTTTGCGTGCTTTCTCCTGTTCTTTAATTATGTGAAGCTGAAGGGTTGCTTTTCTTGTTTTCCTTTTTAAAGTTTTTAATGTGTAATTTGACCAAATTATAATGCATTTTTTTCTGTTAAGAGAAATCCCCTCAAACTGAGCTATAAGGTGGCCAAATCTGAGAACCAATAAATTCTAGTTATAATAAATTTAATATTTGTAAATGTAATAGCTCCGGTGTGATTTCTAGGTCTAATTCAAAATATTGATTTACGTGATTTGAAGGGTAATAAAATTGTTAAATTTGTGGTAGAGCACTTGCCTAGCATGTGTTCAATTCCTTGGTACCACACACACAGAAAAAGCCAGAAGTGGTGCTGTGGCTCAAGTAATAGACCACCAGCCTTGAGAAAGCTCAAGGATAGTGCCCCAGGACTGGCAAAAAGAAAAAAGAAAATTCAAAAATTCCCAATCGGACGTGAGTTTGGCCTAGTGGTAGCGTGGCCTAGTGGTAGAGTGCTTGCCTAGCATGCACGAAGACCGGAGTTCGATTCCTCGGTACCACATACATAGAAAAAAAAAGCTGGAAGTGGTGCTGAGGCTCAAGTGGTAGAGCTCTAGCCTTGAGAAAGTCCAAGGACAGCGCTCAGGCCCTGAGCCCAAGCCCAAAACTGGCAAAAAAAAAAAAATTCCCACTCGTGGGGAAACTTTTCCCTTTTTTTTTTTTTCTTGAATGGGTTTCACAATGCTACAATAAACAGTTTGGGTAAAATATAAAGACAATTATCTTCAATATTTAATGGTGCTTGCTTTGTAGCACACTGGTTTTCTCTTTGTGCCAGCTTGGGACTTGAACTCAGGGCCTGGACACTGTCCATGAGCTTTCTTTGCTCGTGCTAGAGTTCTACCATGTTGAGCTTCAGCTCCATTTCCAGTTTTCTGGTGGTTAGTTGCAAGTAAGAGTCTCAAGGACTTTCCTGCCCGAGCTGGCTTCGAATTGTGACTCTCAGAGCTAGGTCTTCTGAGTAGCTACAATTGCAGGAATGAGCCACCAGCACCTGGCTATACTTTTCTTGATTCTGGAAAATAAAACAGTAATGGGTGTATTGGGGAATGGAAAGTGGCTATAATCAGAATCTTAAATCCTGTTTCTTGTTGGCCAAAGCTACAAATGAACTAAGGACAATGCCCTGAGTTAGATCCCAACATTAAAAAGTTAAAAAGTCCATTACCACCAAAAATCTAATTTGGCAATCTGTTAGCATGTCTACCCTGACAGCCTCATTTTAGTCCTACAAGTTAGTTTTCAGTCATCCTCCATTCTTCCTATAAAAAGGCTAGCACTTACTGCATGAGACGCTTGGTAAACTTTGCTTTCTTATTGTAAAGAGTGACTAGTTAGGAACTTGTGGAGTAGTTCTTTATATTAAATGTTTAAAGGTGGAGAATATTGGATTTATAAAGGAAATAGCTGTGGAGAATCCAAGGACCTGGCCTAATTGACCATCAAAGTCAAATCTTAAAAAAAAAAAAAAAAGCTAGGCTCAGTGGCTCATGCCTGTAATCCTAGCTACTCAGGAGGCTGAGATCTGAGGATCACAGTTCAAAGCCAGCCCAGCACTAAAATCCAAGAGACTCTTATCTCCAATTAACCACTAGAAAACCAGAAGTAGTGCTGTGGCTCAAGGGACAGAGCGGTGGCCTTGAGCCGAAGAGCTCAGGGACATCGCCCAGGCCCAGAGTTCAAGCCCCACAACTGACCAAAAAAAAAAAGGGGGGGGGGGGAGCTGGTCAAATTGAGGTAAGAAAATGTCCCTCATTGCAAATAAAATTATACAGCTTTCTACTAAGGAACTAGTTGAGGTCCTCAGTCTCCTAACTTATGCTGATGGCTGTTTACATTGAGTAGTTAATCCTTAAAAATGCTCAGAGGCTGAGAACATAAAATCAAATCGAATCAAAAATACAAAGCTAGGACTATTTTGTCACTATGGATAATCCTCTTGCACCTTCTCTTTATCAGTGTTTTTCTAGGGCAATTTGTGAGTTGTGACTCAATTGGTAGAGTGCTAGTCTTGAGTGGAATAATAAACTAAATGCCAAGGGACAGTACTCAGCTCAGGCCTTGAGTTCAAGCCTAGGTATTAGTGCCCACACATACACAAAATCTCCTGAGCTGAGAAAGGAAACCCCAATTGGGTGGTTGTTTTATAGCTACATGGCAACAGTGATGGCAGAAAGTTGGAGTGAAATGCCCTTGCTAGGGTGCAGGTACTGAGACCTACAGGATCAAGTTTTGAGGCCAGCCTGGACCAGAAAGGTTTGTTAGTCTCCTCCAAAAAAATCAGCAAAAAGCTGGACTGGTAGTGTGGCTCAACTGGTAGAGTGGTAGCCTAGCAAGCCCAAGGCATTCAGTTCAAACATAGTACCACCAAAGAAGTGGAATGTACCTTATAATGCATAAGCATCATATACTAAATAAGTCAAGGGAAAGTATGGCAGTAGGGTGGAATTGGCCTTCATCCTGAAGTGTGCTGGCCCTTTTCCACCAAGAGGTCACACTGGAGACCCTCTTTTATTTGGGGGAGGTAAGGCTGGACTTCTCTTCATACTCATTTGGCTTTTTTACTCAAGGCTGGTGTTCTGCCTCTTCAGTCACACCTCCAGTTCCTAAGGAAGCTGTTCATTTTTTGTACTGGGGACACGTATGATCAGTTTTTTCTTCGTTTATTTTGAAATAGTTTTCTTCATGTTTTTCATTTTTGTCTGCTATGACATCATGCAGCAGCCCTAGGAAAAAAATGGCCGGAGAAAAGGCAGTCGTTAGAGTGCCCTCTGGCTTTACAGTGCAGAGCCTTGCTACCTTCTGCAGCAGTGATGACCTCTTATTTTAGATACTCTTCCTAAGGAAGACAACTATTGGAAGCATGAAACAAATCTTGAAAAGCCCATAAATATATTTATCAGCAGAAAAAAATTCTTTTTAGGTGATATACTCAGTTCAGTTTTGTTTATCTTTATTAAATATTTCCTTTTTGTTTTGTGGGTCCTGGGCATGAAGGCCTGGGTGCTGTTTCTGAGCTGCTTTTGTGCAAGGCTAGCACTATACCACTCAAGTCACAGCTCCATTTCCAACTTTTTTGGTAGTTCATTGGAGGTAAGTGAACCAGGATTCTTAGATTGCAGCCTGTTGAGTAGCTAGGATTACAGGTGTGAATCACTACACACCAGGCTACCAATAATTTGATTTGTTGGTCATGGGGCTTGAACTCCTGGCCTGGGCCTTATCCCTGAGCTCTTCAGCTCAAGGCTATAGCCCTACCCCTTGAGCCACAGCGCCATTTCTGAATTTTTTGTGACTCTTATGAGTCTTATGGGCTTTAGTGCCTGGATGGCTTTGAACTTCGATCCTCAGATCTCAGCCTCCTGAGTATCTAGGATTACAGGCGTGAGCAACCATGCCTGACAAGACATTGACTTTTATCTTCTTAGAATGATGGAATTTATGCAAAAATCTCAAGTTTTCTTTTTTTTCTTTGTGTGTGTGTGTGTGTGTGTGTGTGTTTCTATGTGTGCGCACACCAGTATGGGTGCTTGAACTCAGGGTCTGAGCACTGTCTCTAAGCTTATGTCAAAGCTATCCCTCCTTCACACTTAAGCCATAGCTCCACTTCTGGCTTTTTTTGTAGTTTAGTGAAGATAAGAGTCTCACTGACTTTCCTGCTCTGGCTGACTTGGAGCCTTAATCCAAAGAAATCAGCCTCCTGAGTAGCTAGAAGTACAGGTAGGAGCCGCTGGTGCCCAGTTTCCCAGCTTTTTTTTGCTCAACACTAACACTACTACTGAGCTAGAGCTCCACTTCAGGCTTTTTGTTTTGCTAGTTAATTAGAAATGAGTCTAAATGGAGTTTTCTGCCTGGACTGGCTTTGTGATTCTCAGATCTCAACTTCCTGAGTAGCCAGGATTACAAGAATAAGCCACCAGCACCTCACTTTCACTTCACTCTTACACAAACTGTAAATGGCTAACATTAGAAGTGAAAAGTGATACACACACACACAAATTTTAGTTTTGTGGGTCATGGGGACTTGAACTCTGGGCTTGGGTACTTGTCCCTAAGCTCTTCAGCTCAAGGCTAGGGCTCTACAACTGAGCCACAGTGCATATGCATATATATATATATATATATATATATATATGTTTTTTTTGAACTGGGGCGGAACCCTGGGCCTAGGTATTGTTCCTGAGCTCTTCAGTTCAAGGCTACCATGCTACTCCTTGAGCCATAGCACCACTTCTGGTTTTCTGTGGTTAATTGGAGAGAAGTCTCATGGACTTTTGTGCTGAGGCTGGCTTTGAACCATGATCCTCAGATCTCAGCCTCCGGAAGTAGCGAGGATTACAGATGTGAGCCACCAGCACCTGGCTAAAGCCAATATTTTTTAAAAATGTGTTATTTATTTATTGAGATAGGGCCTTGCTCTTTACTTGAGGGTCACCTAAAACTTACTGTGTAGCTCAGGCTGGCTTGAACCCTGGTCTTCCCTTACACACCAACAAAATTCAGATGGTTAAGCTGCTACAGTAAACTATCAGTAAGTTTTTAAATAGGAAGTGTGGTGTTTTTCAATCTGGCACCAAAAGCCGTTAAACTAAGCTTATTTTTTTTTTCCCCAAGAGGACAAATTCAGAAGGCAATTGCATCTTTTTGTCTGAAGCCATATTTTTTTTTTTTTAGAAATATCTGATTGGCTTTGTGTGTGTGTGTGAAGTGTCAAAAAGCCCCTGGTCTGCACTGAGAAAAATTACATTGCTGAAGGAAAATGTGGGAACTTTGTATTTCGTACAACATAATTAGGGACCTCTTTTGTAAGCTACTCAATAGAATTTGTCCTAGCCTCTGAGGGCTATAGGAAGTTCAAGTGTTAAGAGTGCCAGACTTGAAACCAGGAGTGAGGCTTAGTGATAGAGTGCTCTCCAAGCATGTATGAAGCCCTGGGTTCGATTCTTCTGTACTACATACTCAGAAAAAGCTGAAAGTGGTTCTGTGGCTCAAGTAGCAGGGGGCTAGCCTTGACCAAAATGTGTCCAAGAACAGTGCCCAATCCTGGGCACTAGAATTCAAGGCCCAGGATTGGCAAAAAAAAAAAAAAAAAAAAGGGCTGGGAGTTTGGCCTAGTGGTAGAGTGCTTGCCTAGCATGCACAAAGACCTGGGTTTGATTCCTTGGTACCACATATATAGAAAAAGCTAGAAATGGTGCTATGGCTCAAGTGGCAGAGTACTAGCCTTGAGGAAAATGCCCAAGGACAGTGTTCAGGCCCTGAGTTCAAACCCCAAGACTGGCAAAAAAAAAAAAAAAAAAAAAAAAAAAAAAAGAGTGCCAGACTTGAGTGAAAAAGCCATTCAAGATCTCAAAAGCCCTAAGTTCAAGCACCAGTAGCAGCACACACACACACATACATATATACATACACAAACACAGATCTAAATGACATGTTTCAACATGTAATTCTTCATACCTACCTAATCCTTGTACAACTTTCAGGCAAAAGCAAAAGACCAAATTTGAGGCTAGAAGGAATATCTAATAGATTAGTTCTTTCTCACTAGTTACTGGTACAAGAGTACTTAACAAAACCCTATATTTTAACAATTTTAAAAGACAATAGAGAATATTGGGACCTAAACACAGGAATGGAAAAAATTAACTACAAAAACCAAATGGGGGGCTGGGAGTTTGGCCTAGTGGTAGAGTGCTTGCCTAGCATGCACAAAGACCCAGGTTCGATTCCTCGGTACCACATACATAGAAAAAAAGCCAGAAATGGGGCTGTGGCTCAAGTGGTAGAGCTCTAGCCTTGAGAAAGTCCAAGGACAGTACTCAGGCCCTGAGTTCAAGCCCTGGGACTGGCAAAAAAAACCCCAAAACCCAAATGGTTCAAAACAAGCATCTTCAGCCTGAAGAGGAATACTGTAAACAATTAATTCCTACCTCTGAGTCCCACTTATAAGAGCCACTCCTCAGGAGTTAGCCATCAGCTATATGCAAAACATCTAGGACTTCACAGTAACAACTAAGCACCCTGAGAGTTGCGCTTCATTCATCCTAGGCTGCCATGGAATGTCCAACAACTTAGGCCATACTTTGGTAAGGTAGGCCTCCCAACTGCCCTAGTTACAGAGTGATGTTTACATAATTACTGAAGAATAGTTACTCTTCATGTGTTCATGAGAAAGACTGCATGGATACCATTTTCACGTAAAGAATCCACTACTACAGAGTTGAAAAATTTGTCCAAAAACAAAAATCAACTCATCTGCAAGGAACATGCTGAGGAGGAAGTTGACATTCTGGCAGCATATCAGATGAACAACAGACTCAACTAATGTCCAGTTTGGCCTCATTGTCAGGATTTGGCTTCTAGCCATGCCAACCAAGTAAGTAACAGCACACACAGAAATAGAACTTGGAGTTCCAAACTTCCAGTTCACTATTTTGCTCAGTAAATAAGCAGAGGGCCATTAATACATTGGCTTTATTCTCCACTTTTTAAAATGAAAGAATAGAAAAGCTTATGGGTCAGCCTTAAGGATCTTTCATTTATAAATGAGTGACAAATTTCTACACCTGGTACAATCACCAATTAGTAGCATCCAAAGGTTTAACTAGATTACCTCATAATGGAGGATGAATCACATGTCTAGGATCCTCTTCCAATAGATTCTTAATTTAAAAACAAAAAGCTCCTAAAAAAAGAACGGGGCGCTGGTAGCTCATGCCTGTAATTCTAGTTGCTTAGGACGCTGAGATCTGAGGACTGTGGTTCAAAGCCAGCTCAGGCATGAAACTCTGTGAGACTTTTATCTCCAATTAACCACCAGAAAACCAGAAGCAGTGCTGTAGCTCAAGTGGTAGAGCACTAGCCTTGAGCTGAAGAGCTCGGGACAGCACCCAGGCCCCAGAGTTCAAGATCCACTACCACTACCAACAACAAACACACACACACACCACATACATCTCTAAAATCTTTGCAGTTTCTATGACTATTTAACTGGACTCTTACCAAGCATATCAGTGCTGGAGATTGAACTCAGAACTTGGGGCCTTGCACATGCTAGGCAAGCACTCTTATACTGAGCTATATCCTTAGTCTTTTTCTGTTGTTTTGTTTTAAATATGTATATAGGTTCTTACTATGCAGTCTAAGCAGCTTCAAACTCAAGATGTTCCTGCCTAGCCTAATTATAGGAATGTACCGCCAGGCCAGGTCCTTTATTTATTTTTTTTGACCAAGATAAAACAAACATGCCTGGGGCTGGGAGTTTGGCCTAATGGTAGAGTGCTTGCCTAGCATGTACGAAGACCAGAGTTCGATTCCTCGGTACCACATGCACAGAAAAAAGCTGGAAGTAGTGCTGAGGCTCAAGTGGTAGAGCTCTAGCCTTGAGAAAGTCCAAGGACAGTGCTCAGGCCCTGAGTTCAAGCAAAAAAAAAAAAAAAAAAAAAAACCTGAACATGCCAAAGATCAAATAGCAGACCAACACAAGTGCACTGAGTCATCCTACACTTAGGAGTGTTTCAATTTTTATTTTTTGTGCTATCCCTGGGGCTTGAAATTCAGGGCCTAAGCACTGTCCCTGGGCTTTTATACTCAAGTCTAGCAGCCTTCTACTTGTTTTTCTTTTCAGTGTTTAATTGGAGATAAATATCACAACTTTCCTGCCTAGGATGGCTTTGAATCATGACTCTCAGATCTCAGCTCCTGAATACCTGAATAGCAAGGTTTGCAGATGTGAATGCCTGGCTTTGCTTTTGAGGCCACTATTAAGTGCTGTCCCTCAGCTTATTTGCTCAATTCTCCTGCTCTACCATTTAAGCCACAGGTCCACTTCCAGGTGTTTGGACTTTTCTACTTGGGCTTGCTTTGAACTAAGATCCTTAGATCTATCAGCCTTCTAAGTAGCTAGGATTAATAGGTGTGAGTCACTGGTGTTTAGCTTAAATTTTAGAAGAACTAACTATACGTATGGATGAGTGCAGGGCTGGGAATGAGGTAGTATGGCAATGGTAGAGTACTTGCCTAGCATGAATGAAGCCCCCTCAGTGTAACATAAACAGAAAGGCAAGAGGTGGCCTTGTGACTGGAATGGTAGTCTTAGTAGAGTGCTAGCCTTGAGCAAAAAAGATCAGGGACAGTGCCCAGGCTCTGAGGTCAAGCCCCAGGACTGGCAGAAAAAAAAAGTGGGGGGGGAGGTGAATGTGGTAATATATGCATACAATCCCACAACTTGAGAAGCTGAGGCAGGATTGAGAGTTTGAGGCTAACCTAAGCTACACAACGAAATCCTACCTTTTTTAAGCCTAACCTTCTTCCCCCACCACACCCTCGGAAGTAATTGGGTTTGAACTCAGGGTTTCTTGCTAGGTATCCAGGGACTCTACTTCTTGAAACATACTTCCAGCTCAAACATTTTATTGTTTTTGTTTTGCAGTGCTGAGGATGGAACCCAGGGCCTCAACATGACAGCACTTGCTCTACCATTTGTGCCACACCCTCAGCAAGAGACCCTGTCTTAAAAAAAAAAAAAATCCAAAACTCCAGGCCAACAGTGAGCTTGTTTTTTGCAATCTAGTTGTAACATTTTATCCTGAGAAATTCTGAGATAGAGAATTATCAATCATAAAACTTAAAAACTATTACTACTAGGGTCAGTACTTCTCTCAAGGAAGTTGTACAGGTCTTGCTAGTAAGGCTGAGGAATTTGACCTGTAATTGGTAATACCATTCACTTCAAAGTACCCACAAAGATAGAAGTTTACTGCCCAGTTACCTTCCTATTTCAGAGCCTACCTACGCATAATTTTAACTGACATTTTAGCCACAAAACTATAATTTGACGATATCTGAGCCATAACCCTCTCTGGATTTAGATTGAAAGCTGTAGGAAACAAGCCGTTTTAAGAAGCTGGTACAACTATACTTTCAGGTTTGAGAGTTTATTCTTTTAAAGCAGATCTCTCCCCATACCCTGTATATTCGAAATATATATATATATATATACATACACACATATAAATATATATATATATATTACTGTTATCTACTTTAGTAGCTTCAGGATCTACAGAAGAGATTCCCTTAGCAACAATCCATCATCAGTGGCACATAAAATAATCTTGTCTAGTTTGAGAGGAAATTCTTGAAACTGGAAAGATTGTGGAGTCTTATAAAGATGACACTGGAACTAGTTTCTTTTACCCCGCTAGGAAGGCAGCCGTTTTTCCCGAAACTTTTTAGCAAAACTTATGGCTCGGATTTCAAAATGCAAACAGATGTTTCTGAAACATCCGAAATGGGCCACTCTGAATAATTTTATGTCTCAACCCTACAAAACGCAGAAACACCCGCAACCCCACCCCACCCGCCATTCCTTTGATGTCTACTTTCCAGAGAAGTTGTCAGGGCACACTTTAGTAGGGGTTTCCAAAAGTGGCCCGGCGATGTCGTTCTGGGGATCAAGGAGTGGAAAGGGAGAAATTTGGAGGGCAGGCGCGCTCAGAGATCTCCAAACGCGAGGAGCTCGAGGCTCCCACGTGGGCCCCCTCGGCCATCCACTCGGTCCCACTGGAACTCATGGTTGCTACAGTTAGTTCGAAGATTTGTTACTTTTCGCAGCCAGAGTGGCAGGGTGGCTCTGGTGTGGGGGGAGGGAGGGGACTCTGCATCGGATCTCCGCCCCCGGAGCCTCCAGCGAGCCACCCCGCCCGGGAGGCTGGGGGTGGGGGGGCGCCGGGACACCCAGAGCTGCGACCTCTGCCCTTCCCCGCGGTGCCAGCGACTGGAACCCGGCGTCGCGCCCACCTCGTCTGCCAAGCGTGGGGGACCCGCTAGGCCGGGCCTGCCGGGCCGCCACGTTCCCAGGGCGAAGGGGTGCTAGGAGAGGCCTTGGCAGAGTCCGGCCTCAAATCTACGCCTCTGTGCAAGCGCAGCAGCGGAGAGCCCCGTCTCGGTGGTCTCTCTCTCCTGCTGGGGGAGGGCTCTCGGGAAACACACGGTAATTCCCAAAGAACCCCGCTCTCCGGGAGATGCGAGGCTGCGGGGCTGCCGGGACGGCTTGAGTACCGGGCTCCGCCGGGGAGACTCCAACCTGTACCCGCCCCAGTATCCCTCCCCGACGTCTCCCGGCGCAGCCACTTCAGGCAGCCCACTCGGCCCGGCCTCTCCCCGCGCCCGGACCACCCCCCATGGGGTGCTCTCACTGCGCAGCGAGTCCCTCCGCTGCCTCCTCCCAGCCCAAAATGGCGGCGGTGGCGGCCACCGATCTTCTCGTCGCCTTCCTCAAGGGCTGGGTATCCCTCCGCGCTAAGCCCCGCCCCTGGATGCCGGATCTACTTTATACCTCCCGTAAAGATGAACACTCTCAATGAACTCTTTAATTGAGTTCGGGAGAGGGAAGTCGTTTTCTGCTTCCGCACAGCTAATCGTTAACGACGTTGAAAATATTGGCAGAAGATTCGACCAATCAGAAAATGAAGTGGTGTGCGCGGGACTCCCGCGCAAGGGCAGATGGGTTTTGAAGTTCTAGGGTGTGGTTGTTGACGTGCCCGACCTTTGGCTGCTGTCCCAATGTGGAAGAACTACAATCCCCAGCAGACACTGCGCTACTAGGCTGTTTCCATTCCCACCCCCCGCCCCCACAACCTTAGTGCTTGAGCGGCTGCCTCGCACAGAGCTGCTGCTACTGCAGTAAGAGGTTAGGGCTAAGGCGTTGGGAATCGCACAGCCAGGCGATCGCACAGAAAGACACACAGAGGTAGTGGTGTGCATAATCCTGACAGCAAGTAGGTCAGTTCCACCTTTGCAAAACCCTTCCATGATTTATTTCCCCTTCCCCAATAAACCCATCCTTATCCTAGTTGGATTCCCTTCCCAACTGCATGTAGTGCAGTCCTCTCAACCTTTTTCCTCCGTTTCCCTTCTTGAGAGGAAGGAGGCTGGCAAGGTTCAAGACAAAATGGCTTCATCTCTAGGCTCCTCCCAGATCTTAGCCAAACTTCCCAAGGTTTTGCCTAGCCTGGGGAGGAGGTGGAGGTGGGGCTGAGGTCAAGACCGCCAGGAGCCCCCAATCCCCTTTCCCCGTTGGTTATTGGAGTAACAAAGCTTAGGTCTATCTTCCCACGAGGCCTCAGGGACTTCTCAGAGGAGAAAGTATAGTTGAAGCCTGAGGAACAGGACTGGGAAGATGGCCCCTAAATTCTATATGGCCCCTTGCTGGATGGGGGGGTGTGAGGGGGAAAGGCTGTGCAAGTGGCTTTCAAGGCTACAAAATGGCTGCCACTGCCTGGGCAAACAATTCCTGAGCAGCCTAAGAATTGTCCTTAGGTTTTTCTGTTGTTCAAAGCAGGTGTCAGGAATTAAAGGCATTTGATAAAAAAAAAAAAAAAAAAAAGACTGGGAACAGAAGATGGCCACTGTGAATCAGACCAACTCTAATACAGAGTCACCAACAGCCCTGGAGGAGGTGAAGGTAAGTCCTGCTTCTCCAAGTCACCTGAGTACCCTGAACATGGGAGTTGCTAGCTGACATTTCTAGTTTCCTGTCTCAGATGTGCTGGCAGATTTGGAAAACCAGTATTTTAATTGAATCTCTATTAGGCTCTGAGTAATAAGCAAGATAGCAAATCAGCTTTAAATCATCAGTTCCTAGTAGTTCTTCATTTCCAGTTCACAGAAGTTAAGGTTCTGAGAGCTGAAATGCCTTTTCTAGAATTCATGTCACCTGCAAACTCAAGTTTAAACTAAGGGCCTTTTGGGGCTGAGCTTGTGGTTATGTGGTAGAGTGCCTACCTAGCAAGTACAAGGCCTCAGTTCAAACCCCAGTACTGCAAAGATTAAAAAAATAAATAGGGCTGGGAGATTGGCCTAGTGATAGAGTGTTTGCCTAGCATGCACGAAGACCTGAGTTCGATTCCTCAGTACCACATACATAGAAAAAGCCAGAAGTGGTGCTGTGGCTCAAGTGGTAGAGTTCTAACCTTGAGAAAGCACAAGGACAGTGCTCAGGCTCTGAGTTCAAACCCAAGGACTGGCAAAAAAAAAAAAAAAAGAGTTGTTGCTGGTGGGGTGACTCCTTCAGAAGACTGAGACAGGAAGATTGGAAGCTCTGGGACAGCTCTCGCTACATAATGAATTCTAGGCTATCCTCAACTATATTGTCTCACCAAACCAAAAAAAAAAAAAAAAAGAGTAAGATATTTGGGGCCAGTAGCATGGCCTAGTGGTACAGTGCTTGCCTAGCTAGCATGGACCAAGACCTGGGTTCTATTCCTCAGTATCACATACATAGAAAAAGCCAGAAATAGTGCTATGGGCCAACTGATAGAGTGCTAGCCTTGAAGAATGCCCAAGGGCAGTGCTCAAGCCCTGAGTCCAAGCCCCAGTACTGGCAAAAAAATAAAAAAATACATAAATAAAAATAGATTAAAAAAAAAAACAGCCTTAGGGTCTTCTGCCAAGAGAACATTGTCTTACACTTTAGGACTTGGTGAATATATTTTGTTCAGGCTGAGAACCAAATCTTAAGCAAGAAAAACAGTTTGTGATCAAAATTTGAGATATAAGTAGGAGAAATAACCCAGGAGAGAGTACAGAAACAGATACTAGGCTCTTAGAGAATGCCAATAAGAATCCAAACCTTGCCAGGTACCAGTGGCTCACTCCTGTAATCCTAGCTTCTCTGGAAACTGAGATCTGAGAATCATGGTTCAAAGCCAGCTTAGGCAGGAAAGTCCCTGAGACTCTTATCACCAGTTAACCACCAGAAAACTGGAAGTAGCAATGTGACTCAACTGGTATAGTGCTATCCTTGAGCACAAAGAGGCTCAGGGTCAGCGCCTAGGCCCTGAGTTCAACTCCTACAACCAACCAAAAAAAATGCTCTCTTCTAGATCATTCCATCATTCTGTTTTTCCTTACCCAATCTCCTATCCTTACAATTTCCCATAGATGAAGGTTTTGAGGCACACTTAAGCTTTTGTTACTATTATTATTTTATTTATTTATTTTTTTGAGTGCTTGGGATCAAACTTCAAGTCATCTGCATGTTGGCAAGCATTTTACCAATAAGCTACAGCCCAAGCCCATGTTTTTGTTTTGGGTTTTTGTTGTTGTTGTTTGTTTTTGTCAGTTGTGGGACTTGAACTCTGGGCCTGGGTGTCATCCCTGAGCTCTTCGGCTCAAGGCTATCGACCTATCCCTTGAGCCATAGTGCCACTTCTGATTTTCTGATGGTTAATTGGAGACTTTAGTGCCCTGGCTGGCTTTGACTTGTGATCCTCAGATCTTAGCCTTCTGAGTAGTTAGGGTTACAGGTGTGAACCACCTCGCCCAGCTTTGGTTTTTGTTTTTGTTTTTATTAAACAAGAGTCTTACTTTGTAGGCCAGGCTGCTTTTGAACTGATCCTCTTGCTTCCACCTTCCAAGTGCTGGGATTACAGACATGTGCCACTATACCTGGTTCAGAGAAGCTTTGACCTACCCTACCTAGCCAGTTTTAGTGTTTCATGAATTTATCTTATTTGGGATTCAGGACATGTTAAGGCAAGAAGGTTCAGAGAGGACAGATAACTCACCCAGGTCACATAACTTATCTTTAAAAATTGTAATGGTGGTGGAGGGACCAGACTTCAGATAGGAGGTGGAATGTAAGACTGGGGGAAGGATCACTAGGAGACATTTACTAAGGGCAGAGAACTAGTGAATGACCATGACACACAAATAGTCATCCTGTCTTCATCCCAAAAGGCCTTCTCTCTTCTAGGTATGACAGTAACTCTTTTAGTTGGCCCAGTTTGATGAAAATAAAAGCTGTTCATGACTGATGAACTCTTTGCAAATGAAGTAACAACGCACACACACACACACACATACTCATTCCCTTACTCTCATTCTCTTATACTGTGACATTCCTCCTTTGCCCTGAAGTTCTCCTCAGAATCTGAAAAACACATGTAATCTACTCCTCACTGTTTTAGGGCTGCAAAGACCTCATTACATTGCTGGAGCTGGGTTATAGCTCAAGTGATAGCATACCTGCCTAGCAAACATGAGGTCCTGAGTTTAAACCCCAATATGCCATGAAAAAGAACTTCAAAAATGGCTGAGTGGTACAGTGCCGGTTTGATTAGTTGGTACCACATACATATAGAAAAGCCAAAAGTGGTGCTGTGACTCAAGTAGTAGAGTTCTAGCCTTCAGAAAGCCCAAGGACAGTGCTCAGCCCCTAAGTACTGTTTTAAAACTTTTTAACCCTTCAGTACAAGCCCAAAGACTGGCAAACAACAACAAAACTAATACATTTCCCCAATACACCCTCCACCACCTATATGGACTTAATGCACAGATGCCATGTTGTGTTTTATTTTTATTTAAATATTCTTGCCAGTCCTGGGGCTTGAACTCAAGGCCTGGCCACTGTCCCTGAGCTTCTTTTGCTCAAGGCTAGCATGCTACCACTTGAGCCATAGTGCTACCTCCAGCTTTTTCTGAAATGAACCCAAGGTTTCATGTATGCCAGGCAAGCACTTTACCACTAAGCCACATTCCCAGCCCAATGTTCTATTTTATAAAACAAGAGGGTGATGGTTTGGTTATTGTTAGAAATCCTCCAAACCACACACTTAGAGCAATTCACTGCCCATCCCCCCACACTCAGAACTCCCATCCTTACCACAACTTAGATAAACAGACACTCTCTGGACACATCCTTTCTATCTCTTGTAAGTCCTGGAGCTTGCAGAATAGAATTGATCCTTTTGTGTTAATGACCTATTTCTAACACTCATATAGAAAAGTAACTGGTATAAACACATTCTATCCTCTATATTTTAGAAGGAAAAAAAAGTACTCTCTTTTTCTAGCATCTTTTGCATCCTATGTATGTATGTATGTATGTACTGAGGTTTGAACTCAGGTCCTAGGACTTGAGCTGCATTACAAGCCTCTGTTTTTGTTTTAGTTATTTTTCAGGTCAAGGGCTCAGCCTTGGACCTTGATCTTCCTGCCTGCCTATGCCTCCTATATATCTGGGCTGACAGGCATGTGCCACTATACCCAGCTTGTTGTTTAATTTTTTGCCCATTCAGGGGCTTAGAACTCAGGGCCATGTATTCTTGGCTTTTTTGCTCAAGGCTGATAATCTATCACTTAAACCACACCTCCATTTGCTACCTGAAGAGCTCAGGGGTAGTGCCCAGGCCCAGAGTTCAAGCCCTACAACCCACCAAAAACAAAAACAAAAGCCTCATTTGATTTTTTTTTTTTTTTGCCTGGGTAAGGTTCATAATGAAATCCTCATCTCCACTTCCAGAGTAAAGATTATAACCACGCTGGATCCTTTTTTTTTTTTGTGGATCATGGGGCTTGAACTTGGTCTGGCCGTTGTCCCTGAGCTATTGACGGCCCTACCCCTTGAGCCACAGCACCACTTCTGCTTTTCTAGTGGTTAATTGGAGATAAGAGTCAAGGACTTTAGTGCCCGGGCTGGCTTAGAACCAGGATCCTCAGATCTCAGCCTCCTGAGTATCTAAGATTACAGGTGTGAGTCACTGCACCCAGCTTCGGGCTGCTTTAAGTAGGATAGTCACAGAGAGCCTCCTTGAACTGGTGACAATGAGACTGAGCTCTAAAGGATAAGAAAAAGTCAGCCATTCAAACAGCTGGAAGCAGGATCAGCCATACAACTGTGGGGCCTATTGTTCCTGAGTTACTGGTGTGACTCAAGTGGTAGAATGTCTGCTTTAGTGAGCACAAGGACCTGCAGCATCAACAAGTTATTATTTATTTATTTTTGTGGTCACGGGGCTTGAACTCAGCCTGGGCTCTGTCCCTGAGCTCTTCAACTCAAGGCTACTGCCCTACCTCTAGGCCTGGGCACTGTCCCTGAGCTCTTTAGCTCAAGGCTACTGCCCTGCACTCCCCCCCCCCTTTTTTTTTGCCAGTCCTGGGGCTTGAACTCAGGGCCTGGGCATTATCCTTGGACACTTTTTGCTCAAGGCTAGAGCTCTGCCACTTGAGCTACTGCACCACTTCTGGCTTTTTCTATGTATGTGGTACCGAGGAATTGAACCTGGGTCTTCATGCATGCCAGGAGAGCACTCTTACCACTAGGCCAAACTCCTGACCTCCACCCTACCCTTAAGCCAAGCCCCACTTCCAGTTTTCTAGAGGTTAATTGGAGATAAGAGTCTCAAAGCCCAGCCTGGCTTTGAACCTTGGTCCTCAGATCTCAGCCTCTTGAGTAGCTAGGATTACAGGCGTGAGCCATCGTGCCTAGCTAACACGTTATTTTTTGAGTTCAGATCTGGGCATCATAGCAGATACCTGGGAGCCTTGGCTTCTTCCCACCCACCTCCCAGTGCCAGTACTAGAGCTTGAACTTGGGGGCCAGGGTGCTCCCCTTTAGCTTCTTGTTCAAAGCTAGTATTCTGCTATGTGATCCACACCTCCATTTCTAACTTTTTTTGCTGGTTAATTGGAAATAAGAGTTCACAGATTTTTTTTTTTCTGTTCAGGCTGGCTTTGAACTGCAATGCTCAGATTTTAGCCTTTTAAATAGCTAGAATTATAGGTGGGAAGCACTGGCACCTGGTAAGCTTATTTACTTGGAAGACTGAGGCAGGAGGATCATGAGGGTTTTGTTGTTGTTTGTTCTTTTGCTCAAGGCTAGCACTCTACCACTTGAACCACAGCACCACTTTTCTGTTTATGTGGTACTAAGGAATCAAATCCAGGGCATCATGCATGCTAGGCAAACACTCTACCACTAAGCAATGTTCCCAGCCCTGGATCATGAGTTTTGAATATATCCTGAAATAATCAGTGAAACTCTCATCTCAAAAACAAAACAAAAGCAAAAAAGCTGGGCACACTCCTATAATCTTAATTACTCAGGCAACTGAGATCTGAGGCTCTCATTCAGAGCCAACTCAGGCAGGAAAGCCCATGAGACTCTTACCACCATTTAACTACCCAAAAAGCCAGAGAGAGCTGTGGCTCAAATGGTAGAACTCCATCCTTCAGCAAAAAAAGCTCAAAGATATGTTCTGGGCAGGGACAGCAGGGTAAGCATGGGGCCTTTGTACAAGTGTACCAGTTTATTCATTTGTTCATTCATTGGTTCATTTGTTCATTCATTGGTTCGTTCATTCATATGCCAGTACTGGGGCTTGAACTCACGGCCTGTGATGCTCTTAGCTTTTTCTGTCAGTGCTGGCACTCTTCTACTTGAGTCCACCACTCTACTTCTGGGTTTTTTTGGGTTTTTTTCATGGTTTTATGGAGATAGAGTCTCACAGACTTTCCTGCTTGATCTAGCTTCAAATCTCACATTCTCTAAGAATCCTTCAGTCCTCAATTCTCAGCCTTCTTAGTAGCTAGGATTTCAGGCATGAACCACCAGCATCCAGCTTTTTGTGCATATGTGTGCTGGTCCTGGGGCATGAACTCAGGGCCCAGGTGCTGTCTCTGAGCTTCTTTGCTCAAGAACCACAGCTTAACTTCTGGCTTTTTCAGTGCTTAATTGGGGATAAGAATCTCACAGACTAGGGGGTGGGTGGAGGGAAAGGGGGACAAAAACATGAGAAGGGGTGTCAATGTTCAAGAAGTAATATACTCACTACCTGACAAATGTAACTCTAACTCCTTTATACATTATCTCCACAATAAAATACAAAAAAAAAAAAAAAAAAAAAGAATCTCACAGACTGTCCTGCTTGGTCTGGCTTTGAACCAAAATTCTCAGATCTCAGCTGCATAACTAGCTAGGATTACAGGTATGAGCCACCAGCACTTGGTTAAGCATCTGCTTTTTTTCACAGTATTTACAAAGTTCCTATTCTTGCCAGATACCAGAGGCTCACACCTGTAATCCTAAGAAGCTCATAAGGCTGAGATCTGAGGATTATGTTCAAAAGAAGTCTGTGAGATGCTTATCTCCAAAAAACTACCCCCCCCCCAAAAAAAATAGGCTGGGAATGTGGCTTAGTGGTAGAGTGCTTGTGCATAGCATGCATAAAGCCCTGGGTTGAATTCCTCAGTAATACATAAACAGAAAAGCCAGAAATTGCTCTGTGGCACAAATGGTAGAGTGCTAGCCTTGAGCAAAAGAAGCTCAGGGACAATGCTCAAGCCCCAGGACTGGCAAATAAATACATTTAAATAATGAATAAATAAATATGATTTTATATTTTAAAATAACCAGCAGCAAAAGACCCAGGGAAAATACTGCTCTTGCCTGAGTTTACCAGGAGGGCTGGGAGCCAGAGAGTAACCAGGTAAACAGTTATAAAAGTGAGAGGGCAGAGGGGAACTAAGTGAGCTGGTATGGGAAGGTTGACTCTATGCTAGGTAGGCAGGGATGGATTTTGTCCTTAGGACAAGCTGTCTCTGATCCATCTTCTCTCCCCTTTCTTTAGGCCTCTGGCACTCCAGGGAGCCCCCAGGTACCCCCAGAGCCTCCAGACCATGGTAGTTCCCTGCTCCTGACAGCCCATAAGGAGAGCAACTCAGAAGATGAGTATCTTGCAGGGATCCGCAATGACCCAGGCTGCAGCAATGGGGGTGCCAGAACCCAGTGTATAGTGGCCTGTGCCTCTGGGGCTGTGCTGGGCAGGAAGAAGCACCGGAGGCGGTCATCGAAGCGCAAGCGGCACTGGCGGCCCTACTTGGAGCTAAGCTGGGCTGAGAAGCAGCAGCGGGATGAGAGGCAAAGCCAGAGGGCCTCCCGAGTCAGGGAGGAGATGTTTGCCAAAGGCCAGCCAGTGGCACCCTACAATACAACCCAGTTCCTGATGAATGACCGTGACCCAGAGGAACCGAACCTCGATGTGTCTCATAGGGTGTCCCACCCAGGCTCCAGTGGGGAAAGTGAGGCAGAGGACAGTGACAGGAAGGACCTAGCCCATGGGGAGTTCCAGCAGAGGGACTTCTCTGAGGCCTACGAGCGATACCACACTGAGAGCCTGCAGGGCCGCAGCAAGCAGGAGCTGGTTCAAGACTACCTGGATCTGGAGAGGCGGCTGTCACAGGCTGAGGAGGAGACTCGGAGGCTGCAGCAGAGGCAGGGGGGCTCCAGCCAGCAGCCCCGTCACCAGGTGGAGGAGCTGGCTGCTGAGGTAAAGAGGCTCAGGACAGAGAATCAACGGCTTCGGCAGGAGAACGAGGTGCGATTCCGAGAGGGCAGCCACTGCAATGGGGAGCCTGGCACCTAGGGGCATTCCCAGGCAGGTGGACTCAAGGACAAGGCCCCATTTCAGACCCACTTAGGCTAGCTAGGTCTCAAGGAGCTAGTGGCAAATGAAAATCGTACTCAGTACTCCTGGTCCTCCTGAGATCTGCAAAGACGAGTACCAGCTTCTGTAATGGGCTTTTTAGTGTCATCTTACTTTTTCCTTTCTTCTTCTTTTCTCTCTTTTTATTTTTAGTTTTTTGGTTGTTGTTATTCAGTTTACTTTTTACAGAGAAATTAAATGATGTTGATGAAACCCAATGCGAGTGGCTAGGATTGCTTTTTACTAGGGTTCTTCTAAGAATCACAATTCTTTCATTCTAAAGAGATCTCAGTCCCCTCTCCGAGCTAGAGAGGTGAGTAGACCTCTAAGTAGGGCCCTGGAAAGGTGTCCAAATGCCCAGTTCTGCTCTGTGTTCGGCAGCAAGTGGCCTGTGCGGAGGGATTTATAAGCCGTAAGACCTTCAGTCAAGAATGTTCAAGATAGCTGGGTGTGGTAATCCTGTAATCCTAGCTACTCAGGAGGCTGAGATCTGAGGGGCGAGGTTCAAAGCCAGCCCAGACACTAAAGTCTGTCAGACTCTTAACTTCCAGTTAACCACTAGAAAACTGGAAGTGACACCGTGGCTCAAGGGGTAGGGCGGTAGCCTTGAGCTGCAGAGCTCAAAACAATGTCCAGGCCCAGAGTTCCAAGCCCCACATCTGACACCTCCCCCCCACCCCCCCACCCCCCCACCCCCGCTCAAAAAAAAAAAAAAAAAAGAACACTCTAGTTTAGCAGGACATGAGGCCCACGATGTCTGATGGCAGCTGGGAGTGGTGGTATATACCTGTAACCTCAATGTGAGGGAAGCTAAGGCAGAAGGATTGAGAGTTCCAGGCCAGTATCTTTTGAGACCCTGCCTCCAGAAAATAGGTAGGTAGATAAATAGATGTGAGAGAGAGAGAGAGAATAAAAGGACCAGCACCAATGGCTTATACCTGTAATGCCAGCTACCTCTGAGACAGATCTGAGGATCAAAGTCCTAAGCCAGCCAGGGCAGGAAAGTCTGTGAGACAGGGAAAAAAAGCTGCAAGAGGAGCTCTAACTCAAGTGGTAGAGTGCCAGCTTTGAGTGAAAATGTTTAGGGATAGAGTCAGGCCCTTCAGTGCTCCAGTACCAGCAAGGAAAAAGAAAACCATGGCAGGAGCCAGGAGCCTCTTCTAGAGAAGAAGTAGTGTGGGGGGTGGGGGGAAGGGAAAATTTTGAAAAGGCTAAAGTGTGAGTTTCTGGGGTTCTTTCAGTCTTGTACCCCGGTTCCCTGTGTTCTCCCCACAGATGAAAGGGCTGGGCCTCCTTATCTTCCACAGCCCTCCTACCCACCTATCATAGCACCTGGTTAGGTGTGAGGTAAGCTGTTAACACAGTCTGTCCTTTTTTTTTTCATATATTTTTATTGTAATTAATAGAAGAGTTACATTATATTCACCACGTAGACAGTTCATTACTTCACATATACTGATACCTTTTCTCATGTCTTGGTCCCCGTTTCCCTCCCCCCACCCCTGCCCCTCATCCTGTTTTCCTCCCTTTCCTATCTGACTTCAAATAACCAAAGTCTGTCCTCTTCTCTACTAAAGGGGTTTTTATTTTCTTTGTTTGCCAGTCCTGGGGCTTGAACTCAAGTTCTGAGCACTGTCCTTGGGCTTTCTCAAGGGTAGAAATCTACCACTTGAGCCACAGCACCACGTCTGGCTTTTTCTATGTATGTGGTACCGAGGAATTGAACTCAGGTATTTGTGCATGCTAGGCAAGCACTCTACCACTAGGCTAAACTTTCACCTCCCCCTTTTTTTATTAAAGAATTTATTACCCCCCCCTTTTTTTTTTTTACTTACTTACTTATTTTTGTGCTGGTCCTAGGGCTTTTGCTCTGGGCTTGCTCAAGGTAGCACAGCTCCACTTCCAGCTTTTTGATGGTTAATTGGAGATAGGACTCTCATGAGCTTTTTTGCCAGGTTGATCTTGAACTTAACCCTGAGATTGCACCCTCCTGAGTAGCTAGGTTTCCAGGCATGAGCCACTGACACCTGCTAAAAGGACATTTAGAAATAAGCTTTCAAGGAAAGGAAGAATTCTCCAGATAGCAAATGAAGCCAAAAGGGAGGAGCTGTAGTACACGAATAAAGGAAAGCTGCCCATACAATATGTGGTCCCTGCCTCCTTCCCCTGACCTGGCTGAGATCATGTCAGATACAAAAATCAGGATCATTTCCGCAGGTGGCCGAGGAAGATAGCTCACGAGTGAGTCCTTATCTCCTTCTTCTTCAGGGCACAGAAGTAAAGAACTGACCTAAAAAAAAAAAAAAAAAGAACTGGCCTGCCCAACCTAGCTTCTCTTCTGGGCACTCACTGGGACACCACATTGGGCAAGAAACGATCTCTGGCCTGGGAGCTGCTAGGGATGGAAATGTTGACGTTAACGAAGCCTGTGTATTGCCAGGACAACTTTTATTTCTGCACTGCCACACCCAGGCCTGGCCAGCACCTTCTACTGCGAAGCAAGCTGAGAACAGATTCTAGGAAGGGATAGGTTTCAAGGGGAAACAGCCTAGCTGGGGTGAGGGGTGAGAGATGGGGAGCCCATCCCTACAGCCCTGGCCTCCTTAGCCTCTCATCCCCATACATCTGTCAGGAACGGTGATCCTCACTTTGCGGATGGGAAACCCAAGTTTCAGAAAGGAAGTAGCATTCCACATTGTAGGAATGCCAGCCAGAGGCTTGCCTTCCCCTGTGTTGTGCTAGCCTGGGACCCAAGGCCAGGCTACCTCTCAGCTGTTGCATTCTTCACATAAAGCCTAGTGCTCAGGGAGGAGGGCCGGGAAAGGTTGTTTACCCAGAGACCAGGCACTCTGTGTGTGTGTGTGTGTGTACTTAGGGAAGAGAAGATTCCAGAGGGCTGCTGGAGTGTGGGGGAGGGTGTGGGTGTCAGAGGGGTGTATGGGTCCCTGAGTGAGTACCAGCTGCTGGGGCAGGGGTGGGGGGGGGTAGGAGTGAGGCCGGTAGGGGTGAGGAGTTTGGCCCTTCTTGACCCTGGAGCTGAAGAGTCTGGGGAGGGAAAGCTGCCAGCTCCCTCCCCCATCACAAACACACCAAATGGCTAAAGGGCTCCTAGCCAGAGCAGCATGGAGGTAAATTAATTTTCCCAATGCTGGTGGGGGTTGGGAATGGGGGGGGCCAAGGAGAGCGTGTGAACTGGGGCAGTGTCACTCAGGATTGGAGGGGAGGGGTCAGTGAAGAGAGTCAGCTGATTCCCTCCACACCTCTAGGCTCCACCTCCAGGGTGAGGGCTGTGGAGGGAGGATGTCATCTTGGAAGATTCAGTATTGGGGAGAGGTGGGGCCCCCCTTTTGTGTTCTTCCATTTTTCCCCCCTTTCTGTTGTTCCCTCAGCTGGAGCTGCCAGGTCCTGAGGCCCTGGGCTTCTTTTCTACTGTGTCTGCAATGACTGACAGTCAAGTTCACTGACACCTTTGCCCACACTCTTTCAGCTGGGGACCTGGGGAAGTAGGCTTGGACAGTTCACCACCACCACCACCCCCCATCCCCTCCCTTTTCAGGCCTTTCAGACCTTTTTTACTCTCAGTTCTTTACTTTCTAGGAGTTGGGCGTGGTGCCTCACAACTGTAATCCTAGCTACACCTGAGGCTGAGATTTGAGGATCATGGCTTGTAGCCAGCCCTGGGAAGGAAAGTCTGTGAGACTTGTTAGCTCCAATTAATCACCAGAAAGCCAGAAGTGGAGCTGTGTGGTTCAAGCCCCAGTCTGGAGAAAAACAAAAACAAAATTCTTCCATTGCTTTCTGTTCACCTGGGTCAGGGGAGGAGGACAGGTCTTTCATGCTGAAGCTTCCTACCCCACCTGCCTAGCTGGTCTGGGATCCCCTCTTCTTTCCTACTGGGGACCTCCTGAGCAGGAGCCCAGAAGCAGACCCTGCCTGCAGTGACACCAGGGGCAAAGGTGGTGATAGGAGTGGCTAGAGCTAGTGGGTGGATCAGGAGGAAGCTGCCGCGAATGGGGAAGAAACTCAAGATTGGGGAAAGTACAGCCAGGTCCCTTTCCCCCTGGTGAGAGCAGACGGCTGGTACTGGCCCTTTAAGTGGGGGTGCCAGGCAATGCCCTCCCCCAGCCAACCCAATTCATGGGCACACGGAGCATGTGCAGGAGCTGTGCAATAGAGGGGTGGGGGTGGGGAATAGATTCCAGAGGGGTTCTCCACCCCCCCCCCTTGCTTCCTGTAGCTGCCTCAAGCTCCTTCCCAGCCGACAAAGGAGCCCATCATGCTTCTCCAGCCCCTACCTCCACCCCAGCCCCAGAGGGTGTCGCCCTCCTGAATGCTGAGCTGCCAAGGGTGCTGGGCTAGACTCCTGGCCCTGGGAAGTCTCCCAGCTGCCTGAAGGCGGCACCTACTCAGCCAGTGCCAGCCTTGCTTCCCTGGTGTGGGCGGTGGCCAATCTTCCCAGCTGCTTAACGTGTTCGATTTCATTCCATTGGCGCCAGCGTTTTTAAGAGAATCTTGTGATGCTGCCCTGAAAATGAAACACGGTGGAAAGGGTGAGGTCCCCGCCCCCACCCGCCAGGAGCTTCCACGGGGAGAGGAAGCTGCTAGCACTTCCTCAGCTTCCCTCTTGGTCCCTTCTTCTCTTCTCTGTAGTTGAGTCCAGTTACCTGGTCCAGGAGATCAGAACAGACATCCTCAACTTGTAGCATCCTTTGCTGCGGTGGTGGAAGGAGGGGGCATCTCCACTTGTAACTTACCTGTTTTTGCAGTGTTCTCAGCCCCTCAGGGAGATTTCCTACCCCCTCAGCACTTGCCTCTTTCTTCCTTTTATCACTGAGCCTCACATACCCATTATCTTCTTTAAATGGATGGGAAATACATGTAAAGTGAAATGTACCCTTCAAAAGAGCAATTCAGTGGCATGCGTACATTCCCAAAGTGTGCCCCTCCCCATTTAGTGGCAAACTCTTGTCAGTTGGGAAGGAAGCTCCAAACCCATTAAGCAATTATTTCCCACCCACTCCCCTCCCTCCCTCTTTTCTCCAGCCCTGACACCCACTCATCAGCTTTCTATGCCTCTGGGTTTCCTCAGCCTGGATCTATTCATCTATGGTCAGCCATGAATGTGGGGCTACTGGGTCAACAATGCTGCAACCCCCATTTTTGTTCTCACTCGGGGGGTCTCCTTTGTTCATTTGGTCAAAAGAGGAGTCCAAGGCTTTAGCCTAGATATCCTGGGCCCTCTAGATAAGCTATCCTGCCTTGGCCTGAAAAAAAAATCTTGCTTCTACCTTTACCCTCTCGGTTTCCTCTGTGAAGGTGGCCCCTGGGGACAGCGTGACTCATACTGTGTGGTCTGGGGTCAGACACTGGAGATGAAGAAACTTTAGCTCAGAGAGGTTGAGAAACTTGCCCAAGGCCGCACAACTCCTGCTGCCTTGGGGTTGCTGGGGTTGCAACAGGTTCTGTCTGATTGTAATCTCAGCCCTTGACCACTGGCTGTACTGTCTCATCTTCAAAGAGATAAGTAAGTCAAGGGCTTCACTTAAGTGCCAGCTTTGTGGGAGGTACTCTGGGATGGAAGCAGCCATAAATTTTACTACTTTCTGGGCATTGTGTAATCATGAGTAGTTCCATTCCAAGGTGGTATTTGGGAGTTTACACTGGCTCTGCTTTTTTGCTTTGAGAATTTCCATTTTGCTGTCTTTACTGACCTGGCTAGGGTGACAGCTTTATGTAAAGGACAGAAAGGGGCTGCCTGAACCCAGAGGCCTGCAGGCAGATAGCACCCTTCCCCACCTCCTAAGCAGAGGAGGTGGTATTATGTTCTTCACTTATGTTTCCATGGTTGAACACTCACCCTTGCCCCACAAACAGAAAGCCTATTGTGGACCCACAGAAGAGGGGATTGCCCAGGCCTTGCCTGGCAAGGTGACAGACTGAGCAGCTGCCCCCCCCCCCCTAAGTTGGCCAATGTGTCCCAGCTGCCTGCTGCATGGATATTCCAGAGTCCAAATATCCCAGAGGGCAGGCTTCTCTGGACTCCATCCAAGATAGACATCCTAGCTCAGAGCATGTGCTGACTTCCACCAGAATAGCCCACATTTTTTTTTTTTTTGCCAGTCCCAAGGCTTGAACTCAGGGCCTGGGCACTGTCCCTGAGCTTCCTTTGCTCAAGGCTAGCATACTGCCACTTGAGCCACAGCATCACTTCTGGATTTTCTATGTAAGTGGGTCTTTTTTCTTTTCTTTTTGTTGATTGTGGGGCTTGAACTCTGGGCCTATGCCCTGTCTCTGAGCTATCCACCCTATCCCTTGAGGCACAGCACCACTTCTGCTTTTCTAGTGATTAATTGGAGATAAGTGTCTCATAGACTTGAGTGCCCTGGCTGGCTTTGAACTTCAAACCTCAGATCTTAGCCTCCTGAATAGCTAGGATTACACCACCATGCACAGCTCTGAGCCCAGGCCTGAACCTGAGTCTTCATGCATGCTAGGCAAGCACTCTACCACTAGGCCAAACTCCCAACCCTTGTGAGACTCTTGTTTCCACTAAGCTACACTAGAGTACAAAACACAAACAAACAAAAACCCTAGAAGTGGAGCTGTGGCTCAACAAAAGAAACCCAGGGACAGTGCCCAGGATTAGGATTGGTGACAAAAAAAAAAAAAGAAAAAGAAAAAAGAAAAGGAAAATGTACTTTATTAACAATGACAAATATAAGCTTAGGTGAAAGGATGAGAAAAGATCTTCCAAGTAAATGGACCTTAGAAGCAGACCTTAGAAGATATATGTATATCTGATAAAATAGACTTAAGCTACAGTCTGTGAGGAGAGACAAGGTATTTCATATTAATAAAGTGAACAATTCATCCAGAGAAAATTAGACTTGCTGATATATATGCACCAAATAGCAGTATGCTGACACTCATTGAATAAACTCACTTCTGGACTTATAAGCACTGCTAGACCCCAACACAATAATAGTGGGATACTTCAATGAAAACTGGAAGACCTTAAAGAAACTGAAGACCCTAGAAGATGAAAGACTACTCATGCTCATGGATTGGCAGAAGTAATATTATGAAAATAATTATACTGCCAAAACAATTAAATCTCCAGATTCAATGCAATATCTATCAAAATCCCCAATAAAGCAACTAATCCAAAAAGTAATAGCAAAAGAACAAATGAGCCAGGTGCTAGTTGGCTCACTCCCAGTTACTCATGAAGCTGAGGTCAAAGGATCACAGTTCAAAGTCTGTGAGATTCTTTATCTCCAATTAACCACCAAAAAGCCAGAAATGGAGCTATAGCTTAAGTGATAGAGTACAAGCCTTGAATAAAAAAGCTAAGGGATACTGCTCAGGCCTTGAGTTCAAGGCCTAGTACCTGTAAACAATCAAATGAACAAATAATATATGGGCATTTCTTTATATATCTATTAGCTTTTTAGATGTGTTCTTCTGAGAACTGTCTGTTCAATTCTCTTGTCAATTAATTTCTTCCAGAGTATCCTTAAAATTAGCTTGTCCAGGTTTCCCTACAAAGTATATATTTGTAGATCTCTATCTAATGATGCAGATACGTAGACAGACATGTAATTGTAGATACAGACAGGTATCTTAGAGGGAGACATGCATAGTACTTCTAGATGTTACCTAATTCTATACCCTATCTTTAGGCTGGGTTAAATACCTTTCTAAATTTATTTATTTATTTATTTATTTAGTGGATCATGGGGCTTGAACTCTGGGCCTGGGTAGAGGATAGGCTAAATACCTTTTTAAATCTATTTTATATACATATATACATTCATATATATGTATTAGAACATGTATATAATATAAAATAACTTATTCCCTGCTTTTTCTTTAATTTGTCTGAAACAGGGTCTCATAGCCCAAGGTAGCCTAGAATTCACAATCCTTGTGCCTCTGCCTCCCAAGTGCTGGTACTATAGCTATGTACCAGCACATCTTTCTTCATTTTATTTATTTTTGTGCATATAGTACTAGGATTTGAACTCGAGGCCTTGTACTTGATTAACAGGCACTCTATACTTGAGCCACATCCAGGCCACATTTTATCCTTTTTTTTTTTTTAAAGTATATGTATATATTGTCTGTTGTGGGGCTTGAACTTAGGACCTGGGTGCTATCCTTGAGCTAGCTCTTTCTTTCTTCCTTCCTTTCCTCCTTTCTTTCTTCCTTCCTTCCTTTCTTTTTTTCTTTCTTTTGTGGGTCATGGAGCTTGAACTTGGCCTGGGTATTGTCTCTGAGCTCTTCAGCTCAAAGCTACAGCCCTACCATTGAGCCAAGCCCCACTTCCCATTTTCTAGAGGTTCATTGGAGATAAGAGTCTCAGGTCCTTTTGTGCCTGGGCTGGCTTTGAACCTTGATCCTCAGATCTCAGCCTCCTGAGTAGCTAGGATTACAGGTAGGAGTCACTGCACCCGGCTTTCTTGCTCAAGCTATCGCTGTATGACTTTGAGTCATAGTGCCACTTCTGGTTTTCTGGTGGTTAACTGGAGATAAGAGTGTCCCAGACTTTCCTGCCCAGGCTGGCTTCAAACAACGGAGATTCTCAGATCTTAGCCTCCTGAATAGCTAGAATTAGAGACATGAGCCACTGGTGCTAGGCCTAATTTATATTTTATTTCTATATATTTTTTAGTATTTTTGACTAGCTGTACAAAGCAGTTGCCATTCAACAGAGCAGTTTATAAATACAATTACATTTTAGCGATTTCTTTAAATATAATTTTATTGTTATTCTTAAAGTGTTGTACAGAGGGGTTACCATTCAAGTTAATCACCTGGAGTCCTGGAGCTCCAACTCAGGGCCTGAGCACTATACTGGCTTTCTCAAGGCTAGGGCTCTACCACTTGAGCCATAGCACCACTTCTGGCTTTTTCTGTCTGTGTATGTGGTACTGAGGAATTGAATCCAGGGCTTTGTGCATGCTAGATGAGCACTGTATCACTAGGTCACACTCCTGGTCCCATTTTAAGTGTACAGTTTAGAGGCATTTAATTACATTCACACTGTTGTGTAATCATCATCACCATCCAGCTCTAGAACACTCCTTTTTATTTTCTCATACTAAGACTGAGTGTGTGTAAAACCCTCCCTACTTATCCCAGTCACCCCCTCCTTTTTTATCCAGAAGTCTCTGTACATGCTGCTTCCCTGCTGCTGTCTGTTTTGCTTCCTCTTGCAGAACCAAGGAATCATTGCTTCCCAAATGACTGCCCATTGGAACTACTTGGGGAAATTTTAAAAGTTGCAGTGCTTTCATGCTATCTCTGGGGGTCTTGATTTAATCATTTTGAAAGACAGCCAGGTATTGGCTTTTATTTGTTTGTGCAGGTCCTGAGGCTTGAACTCAGGGCCTGGGCACTGTTCCTGAGCAGTTTTTGGTCAAGGTAGCAATTTCCCATTTGAGCCTCAGTATCACTTCTGGTTTTAGAGTGGTTAATTGGAGATAAGAGTCTCATGAGGACTTTCCTGCTTGGTCTGGAATTGAACTGTGATCATCAGATCTCAGCCTCCTGAGTAGCTAGGATTACAGGCGTGAGCCACCTGGGCCCTATTTGTCTTCATATTATTTTATTTATTTATTTATTTGTATTTTTTTTGTCAGTCTTGAGCCTTGAACTCAGGGCCTGAGCACTGTCCTTGAGCTTTCTCAAGAGTAGAGCTCTACCACTTAAGCTATAGCACCATTTCTGGCTTTTTCTATGTATATGTGGTACCAAGGAATCGAATCCAGGCCTTTGTGCATGCTAGGCCAAACTCCTGGCTCCAATTTATGCTGAGGACTGAATTCAGTGTTTTTTGTTGCATCCAATCACATATTCCACCACTAAACTATACTTCCAGCCCCAGAGTTGCTTATCTTCCCTTCCTTCCTTCCCTCCCTCCCTCTCTCTCTCTTTCCCTCCTTCCCTCCTTTCCTTCCTTCTTCCTTTCTTCCTTCCTTCCTTCCTTCCTTCCTTCCTTCCTTCCTTCCTTCCTTCCTTTGTTGGTCCTGGGGCTTGAACTCAGGGCCTGGGTGCTTTTTCCACTCGAGGCTAGTGTTCTATCATTTTGAAGCACAGCGCCACTTCTGAGAGTCTCATTGACTTTCTTGCCTGTGCTGGCTTTGAACCACGATTCTCAGATTTCAGTATCCTGAGTAGTTAGGATTACAGACATGAGCCATGGGTGCCTGGCCCAGTGTTGCTTTTCAAGTGTTTATTACACAATATTTTAGCCTTTAGACAAACATCTATGTACCCGCCATCTAGTTTAAGAAGCTCGTTGCTGAGGTTGTGTAAGTTCCAGTATTACCTCACTCCCTTACTGCATCTGGGATTCTGTGGCATGAGTCATTTCCATGTATCCTCAAAAACACAAAGTTGCCGTTGACAGTAGATTTTTGAGCTCAATTCTGGACAAGAAAAACACAGCAAGAGGTGGGGTGGGATCAAGATAGAGCATTAGGGTGGAGAACCAAGTTGAATTTCTCTTGAAAATAAGTTATGGGTGAGCTATTTCAGTCAGAGCAAGGTATATAGAGAATAATAGAATGAACCACATTAAAAATAGACTCCAAAGCGGGGCACCAGAAGCTCCTGCCTATAATCCTAGCTATTCAAGAGGCTGAGATCTGAGGATCACGGTTCAAAGCCAGCCTGGGCACGAAAGTCTGTGAGACTCTTATCTCCAATTAACCACCAGAAAACTGGAAGTGGCACTGTGGCTCAAAGTGGTAGAGCACTAGCTTTGAGCTGAAGAGCTCAAAGACAGTGCCTAGGCCAAGAGTTCAAGCCCCACAACCACATAAACAAATAAAAATAGATCTGAGGGGCTGGGTTCAGGGGTTGTCTCTTAATTTTAGCTACTCTGGAGATGGAGATTGGGAAGATTTTGGCCAGCCAAGACATACATTTAAGATCCTTTAAAAAAAATAATACAAGTCAAGCCGGGCCTGGTGGCTCACGCCTGTAATCGTAACTACTCACAAGGCTGAGATCTGAAGATGGAAGTTCAAAGCCAGCCCAGACACTGAAGTCCATGAGACTCTTTTTTTTTTTTTTTTTTTTGCCAGTCTTGGGCTTGGGCTCAGGGTCTGAGCACTGTCCTTGGACTTTCTCAAGGCTGAGCTCTACCACTTGAGCCTCAGCACCACTTCCAGCTTTTTTCTATGTATGTGGTACCGAGGAATCAAACCCGGGTATTGGTGCATGGTAGGCAAGCACTCTACCACTAGGCCAAACTCCCGGCCTGTCCATGAGACTCTTATCTCCAATTAACTACCAGAAAACCAGAAGTGGTGCTGTAGCTCAAGGGGTAAGGTGGTAACCTTGAGCTGAAGAGCTCAGGGACAGTACCCAGGCCCAGAGTTCAAGTCCCAGGACCAACAACAACAACAATAATAATAACAATAATACAGCAAAAAAGGGCTGGGGGTGTAGCTCAAGTGGTATAGAACCTGCCTAGCAAGTACAAGGCCTGAGTTCAAATTCCAGTACTGGCAAAAATCAATACTCCCCAGGAATTTTATTACTGATCATGCTATCCCATATAAACCAACTCTTGAATTAGAGGAGGGGAGTGTGGTCAAGTGGGCATCACTCACAGAGAGCAGAGCTGAGCAAATACCCTAGCAGTGACTCTGGGAGCTGGGTGTTATGGGGGAGGGGCGTGGGGCAGGTTTGGGGGACTCTGTGGTTTGAAGGTGTCCCTCCAAGTTTCATGTGCTGGGCACTTGATTCTCAATGCAGTTGTGTTGGGAGGTGGGAGCTCAAAACATGTGTTTAGGTCATAAGGATCCCAAAGGAATTTATTAATCTGTTATTGATCTTATTAGGTCATAGATTTAAAAAAAATGATTTCTGGCTCCTCCTCTGTGAGTACTGGGGCTTGAACTCAGGACCTCTTGCTTTTGCTTAGCTTTTTCATTCAAGATTTGTAATCTGTCATTTGAGCCATACCTCCGCTTCCAGATTTTTGCTGGTTAATTGGAGATGATAAGAGTCTCAAAGATTTCTCTACTTAGACTGGCTTCAAAGCACGATCGTCAGATCTTAGCTTCCTGAGTAGCTAGGATTGACAGGTGTGTCACCACAGTGCACAGCCCCCTGGCTGTCTCGCACTGATTATTGCCCTTATTCCTTCTGCCTTCTACCACGCATGATCTAGCATGTAGTTGTGACCCTTTGACCACCCTTTGAACTTTCTGGCCTTAATATCTACAAGAAATTCCTGCCTGCCTGCTTGCCTGTCTGCCTGTCTCCTCCCTCCCCCACCCCCCTTTGCTCTCTCTCTTTTTTCTTTTCCTTTTGCCAGTCCTGGGGCCTGAACTCAGTTCCTGAGCACTATCCTTGAGCTTTCTCAAAGCTAGCGATCTACCACTTGAGCCACAACACCATTTCCAGCTTTTTCTATGTATGTGGTATCAAGGAATCGAACCTGAGTCTTCATGTATACTAGGCAAGCACTCTACTACTAAGCCAAACGCCTGGTCCTCACCTTTTCTTTTCTTGTGTGTGTGGGGTAGCTGTTCTGGGATTTGATCCTAAGTCCTTGTAAGACAGGCTCTCTACCACTCAAGCCCTAGCCCTGGCCTAAATCTCTTTTCTTAATAAATGTACCTGTCTGTTGTATTGGGCTACAGCCACAGTGCCAAATGGACTAAGTCAAAGGAGCAGATAAGGAGCCATCCTAACCTCCTCTGGGCCTGAAATCACATGGAACCCCAGTGATCTAGAGTTAGGGCAGGGACCCTGTTAGTCACTTCTACTAACATGCTATACGCTGCCCCCTCGCCCCTGTATCTCATCCAGTGGTAGGCACAAATAGGCATTTATTAAACATTAGATAGATCAGTGGCTTCCATTGATTTCAGCCTGCTTGGTAGGGAGGTAGCCAGTGACAAGAGGACAGAAAACAAAGTTCTACCCAAATCCTCATTTTTATCACCATCACAACAGCAAACCCTCTGCCTTGCAGAGATGCCGCCATAGTGCCTGTCAGGGAGGGTGAGGAATACTCTGTGTGGACAGGTGTGCAACCGTGCGCTGACCAGATGGGCTTCCCACAGCTAGCACCACCAGTGGCATCGTTCACAACCCTTCAGACTATTAGCACTGATTGGAGTTAAGCGAATAATCAGCCTCTCACGGAAGCGAGACTGAATTCTCTCCTCTCAAAACAATCCTCACATCCCCCATTGCACCCACTGGGTGGTTAACTCTGCTCACTATCTCACAGGCGGCTGTCATTTGCATTCCTAGAAGCCCCTCTCAGGGCCGGGCAAGCTTCGCTTCCATGGGTTTTGAGTGGTGCAAAGTGCTTTCCTCAGATAAAACACATCTGTAATTAGTGCCATCTCTGCTTGCAAAGACTTAATATGCTGAGGACTGTTTGCTCCCTTTCTTGCAGCCTTCAGATCCAAGTCTGTGTGTGTGAGAGAGAGAGACAGACAGAGAGCCATGGGGGTGAGGGGGTGGGGGGGAAGCGTTACTGGGGCTTGAACTCAGGGCCTAGTTTTTAATCCTTTAACTTTTTCCACTCAAGGCTGGTGCTCTACCCACTCGAGCAACCCCTCCACTTCTGGCTTTTTCATAATTACTTGGAAATAAGAATCACACAGACTTTCCTCCGGAATTGACAGTATTGATAGTATTCATAAAAATTTGGGTCATCTGATTCTGATTTTGAGAGTTGCTATTAATAAAGTCTTTTTTTTCCTTCCCCCTTTTTTTCTTTGGCAATATTGGGGTTTGGATTCAGTTCAGCATGCTTGCTAGACTGGTGAGCTACCACTTAATTCTTGTTTCCAGCCTGCTTTTTTTTTTTTTTTTTTTGGTGGGTCATGGGGCTTGAACTCTGGGCCTGGGCACTGTCCCTGAACTCTTCAGCTCAAGGCTACTGCCCTACCCCTTGACCCTCAGTGCCACTTCCAGTTTTCTAGTGGTTAATTAGAGATAAGAATCTCATGTTCTTTAGTGCCTAGGCTGGCTTTGAACCTCAATCCTCAGATCTCAGCCTCCTGAGTAGCTAGGATTACAGTCAAAGCCACTTCGCCTGGCCTTGATTTTTGCTGATTATTTTGTAAATGGAATCACATAGACATTTATTTCTCCCTTGGGCTGGCTTCAAACTGTCATTTTTTCAAATCTCAGCCTCCTAAGTAGCTAGGATTACAGATGTGAGTCACTGGCATTCATCTCTTATTTATTTATAGACATGATCTCACTCGGAAGTCCAAACTGGCCTCAAATTCACAATGCTCGGATTATAGGTGTATACCACCACGGTTTTTGGTTGCTTTTGTTTTGATGCTTACTAAATCACATTAGGGGGCTCTGCTATTGCTGTCCCTCCTTAGCTGCTATTTGCAGAGTAAAGAACACTTTGCACTTAGAATTCGATTGGGAAAACCTGGCATTGAACCCTGGTTCTATGTTTTTCTGACCCAGTTGATAGAGTGAGCTCTGATTGGAGGTAGTGAAACATCAGCCTATTGGGCAGGCCAGGCCAGGCACAGGGTAGGTTGGTGTTAGTTTCCTCCTTTTTAAGTTTTCTTTCCTTTTTTTTTTTTTGTGGATCCTGGGGCTTAAACTTGGCCTGGGCACTGTCCCTGAGCTCTTCAGCTCAAGGGGACCCTTGAGCCAAGCCCCACTTCACGTTTTCTAGAGGTTAATTGGAGATAGGAGAGGAGTCTCAAATTCTTTTGTGTCCTGCCTGGCTTTAAACCTTGATCCTCGGATCTCAGCCTCCTGAGTAGCTAGGATTACAGGCGTGACCCACTGCGCCTGGCTTTCTTTCCCTTTTTGTTCTTAGTTTAAAATTTCATTTTAACTGATGAATTTTTATTGTTGTTTTGTTCCTGGGTTTGAAATCAGGGTCTTGAGCTCTTTTTATTTTATTTTATTTTTTGGTCAGTTGTGGGGCTTGAACTCAGTTGGGTGCTGTCCCTGAGCTTTTCAGCTCAAGGCTAGTGCTCTTTCACTTGAGTTCACAGAGCCTCTTCTGGTTTTCTGGTGGTTAATTGCAGATAAGAGTCTCATGACTTTTCATGCCTGGGCTGGCTTTGAACCTCTATCCTCAGATCTCAGCCTCCTGAGTAGCTAGGATTACAGGTATGAGCCACGGGTGCCTGATACCCACCCCCCTTTTTAAAAAAATCTTCAACAATGTTTTTTTTTTTTTTTTATATTACAAGCATGACAAATCTGCCCCAAATTGTAAAATGAGCCAGAGAAAGGGATACAAAGTTCTGGAGCTCTTTATAACCAGGCATTCTACCACTGAAATCACATCCCAGGTTCTTCTCACATTTTTTACGACAGGGTCTTGAAATGTAGGCCAGACTAGCTTTGAACTGTTTGTTTTCCTGCCTCCCAAGTAACTGAGATTACAGGTATCTGTTGTCATGCTAGGCTGAGAGGTTTTTTTTTAATTATGAAATTATTTTAAATCAGACAAGTATAAACTGCTCTGGGTAGTAAACCAATCCCACTGGGTGCTGGTGGCTAAACCCTGTAATCTTAGCTACTCAGAAAGCTGAGATCTGAGGATCAAAGTTTGAAGCTATTTCAGACAGGAAAATCCAGGAGACACTTATCTTCAATTAACCACCAGCAAACCAGAAGTGGCTCTGTGGCTCAAGGTGGTAGAGTGTTACCTAGCCTTGAGTGACAAAGCTCAGGGATAGGAAAAAAAAAAACAACATACCCCAATCCCCCCCCAAAAAACCATTTTTCTCCACTGTATATCATCTTTATAATAACAATAACAAATTTAAAATGAAATAAATCATATGTGATAGCCACTTGGTTTGAGAAATAAAAGCTAGAAGAACAGAAATTCCTGTTCATATCATCAGTCTTTTTTCTCTCATTAAAAAGAAACCTGTTTTACATTTTGTGTTTACCATCCCCCATTCCTTTTTATTTTTTTGTCTGTCTTGGTACAAGTCTCTGGGCCTGATCCCTGATCCCTCTTCAGCTCAAGGCTACAGCTTTACCTCACTTCTGGCTTTCTGGTGATTAATTGGAGGTAAGAGTCTCACTAACATTTTAGTTCCCTGGATTGGCTTTGAATGGTGATCCTCAGATCTCAGCCTCCTTAGTAGCTAGGATTACAGGTGTGAGCCACCATGCCCAGTTCCCCCATTCCTTTTATTTGTGTTACTGAGGAACGTATTTGGCTTAAACAATATAAAGTGTTAGGCAATTATAGAATTTCTATACCTCCTACTGAGAAAAATCTGTGGTGTGTGTGTGTGTGTGTGTGTGTGTGTGTGTGTGTGTGTGTGTGCTGCTACCAGGGCTTGACCTCAGGCCTTCATACTTTTCCTCAGCTTCTTTGCTCATGACTATTGCTCTTCCACTTAAGCCACTTCCAGAGCAGCATTCTTCCTGGCTAATTGGAGATGGAGAACTTTTCTGCCCAGGCTGGCTTCAAACTGCAATCCTTAGATCTCAGATTCCCGAGTAGCTAGGATTTAAGATGGGAGTCACCAGAACTCAGCCTACTTACTGATAAAAACTTTTAATAGCTTGATCTTCTCTTCTCTGCCTACACCTCCTCCTTCCTTCTCCTCCTCTTCCTTTTTCTTCTTGTTGCTTGTTGGTGCTTGTCTTGGAACTTAAACTCAAGGCTGGATGCTAGCCTTGAGCAAAATAGCTGAAGTCTAGCATTCTACCACTTGAGTCACAGCAATACTTCTGGCTTTCTTTTCGTTGTCTCCTTTTTTTTCTTTCTTTTTTTGGTAGTTAATTGGAGATAATTAGACTTTCCTGCTTGGACTGAACCATAATCCTCACATCTCAGCTACCTAAGTAGCTATAATTGCAGGAATGAGCCTGTGCCTAGCTTCTTCAAATTTTTTTGCTGTAAGATTTATTTATGTAATACTCATAGTTAAAATATTTTGTCCTGTTTTAATATTAGTGTGATTTAAAAAAAACACTCTGTGCTGAAGATCAAACCCAGGGCTTTGTGCATATTAGATATTTTTGTTTGTTGTTGCTGTTTTGGTTCCCACCTGTGTTAGCTACTTTAGTGCGTTGTTTTGTTTTTGTTTTTGGGCATCATGGGGCTTGAATTCTGGGCCTGGGTACTGCCTCTGAGCTCTTTAGCTTAAGTCTACCACCCTACCCCTTGAACCACAGCACCAGCCACTTCTGGTTTTCTAGTGATTAACTGGAGATAACAATTTTCCTGCCCAGGGCTGGCTTTGAACCACCATCCTGATCTCAGCCTCCTGAGTAGCTAGGATTACAGGTGTGAGCCACCATGCCCGGCTCTACTTTAGTGTTTCTGTATCAAGTACCTTACAGAAATAACTTAAAAGGAGGGAATCATCTACTTTGACTGGTGGATTCAGTCCATAGTCCTTGTGGGCATTGATTTTTGGGTCTGTGGTGAGGAGAACATCATGGTGGGAGGAGGAGGTGTTCTCATGATAGTCAGGAAGCAAAGCACAAGGTTGGGAAGGGGATCTCATTCTCATAAAGCACATGTCAGTGACCATTTCCTCCAGCTAGCCACCACCTCCTGAGATTTCTACAACTTCCCCAAACAGTGCTACCAGCTGGGGACCAAATGTTTAACATGTGAACCTGAGAGAGGCATTTGATAGTCAAACCCCAGTACTTTCTCCTGCTACACAGCGCAGGCTGGACTTGAAGTCTGGATTCAGGCACTCTAGATTCTACCATGTCAACTCTCTGTTGTTGTTGTGATTGTAGGGCTTGAACTCAGGGCCTGGGCACTGTCCCTGGGCTTTTTTGTTCAAGGCTAGGGTTCTACCACATGAGCCACAGCTCCACTTCTGGCCTTTTAGTGGCTAATCGGAGATAAGAATCTGATAGACTTGGCATGCCTAGCATGCACGAAACCCAAGGTTCGATTCCTTGGTACCACATACTCAGAAAAAAGCCAGCAAAAAGTGTTCAAGGACAGTGCCTAGGCCCTGAGTTCAAGACCCAGAACTGGCAAAAAAAAAAAAAATCTGATAGACTTTCCTGCCTAGGCTGGCTTTGAAGTGAAATCCTCAGATCTTAGCCTCCTGAGAAACTAGAATTATAGGCATGAGTGCCAAAGGCCAATTTCTTCCCTTTGAATTTATTGGGCTAAATGTTTTTTTTGGTGGGTCAGTCCTGGGACTTGAACTCATGGCCTTGGCGCTGTCATTGGACTTTTTCCTTAAGGGTAGCACGTTGCCACTTGAGCCATAGCACCACTTCTGGCTTTACCTACGTATGTGGTATGGGAGAATTGAACCCTGGTCTTTGTGCATGTTAGGCAAGCACTCTACCACTAGGCTAAACTCCTGGCCTGGGCTAAGTGCTTTATATACACCTTTTATTTGGCCTCATGTCAACTCCATAAGGAAGGTGTTACTGTTAAAATTTGGTTTTTAGATGAGAAATTTGAACTTGAAGAAGTTAATGAACTTCCTTTTCTCTGTGTACCTCTCTCTTTTGTACCCAGGGCCTCTCAAATGGTAAATAACATGTTCTACCATGGAACTACACACTAAACCAACCCCTAGGAACCTCTTCTTTTTTTTTTTTTTTTTTGCCAGTTCTGGACTTGAACTCAGGGCCTGAGCACTGTCCTTGGACTGTCTCAAGGCTAGAGCTCTACCACTTGAGCCTCAGCACCACTTCCGGCTTTTTTCTATGTATGTGGTACGGAGGAATCGAATCCCGGTCTTTGTGCTTACTAGGCAAGCACTCTACCAGTAGGCCAAACTCCTGCCCCCCCGCAGGAACTTCTTTAAGGCTACTGGGTATGTTCTAGTGCAAGATCCCCAGGCATTACTGTCTCTGTCACCATGACCTGAGGCTCTGTCTAGTGATGTAAGTAGGTGAGGAAGGGAGGATTAACACAAACACATGGAGACTGCTGGAACAAATTCAGTAAAGAGAATTTTATTTGAAAGCAAGGTGCTAATGGCTCATGCTTGTAATCCTAGATACCCAGAAGGCTGAGATCTGAGGATCACTGTTTGAAGCCAGCCCAGGCAGGAAGGCCTGTTAGATTCTTATCTTTGATTACCCAAAAGCTTGAAGTGGAGTTGTGGCAGAGTACCAACCTTGAACAAAAACATATAAGGGGCAGTGTGTAGGCCTTGAATTCTAGCCTTAGTATCTGCACACACACACACACACACACACACACACACACACACACACACACACACACACACACACACACACGGAATTTTGTTTACAGTGCAGTGCTGGTCCAAAGAGGAATGGCTGGGAGCAGCCCTGGATTGAGCTGGATCTCTGGACAGCTCGCCTAAATCATGGCTTCTGTCTCCAAGGTGGGTGCTTGCACTCTCTCTGGAGCCACAGCTGAAACTGTGTGAAGGAATTAGTGAAGGTATTGGTTCTTCCTGGAGTCAGGGACGGACAAAATGACCTCTCCAGATCCCTTTCATTCTGAGTCTGGGTGGCGGGCCATCTCTAGGGCCCATGCAGGCTGGGAGGGCAGCTCAACCGGATAGGAAGGAAATCGTGTCAGCGGGCATTATCGGTCCCCTCCCCCAGCCTGGGCTGGGCCTCGGATCCCCCCTCCGCCTCCACGCTGCCCCCTGGATCCCGCGGGAGGAAGGAGTCCCCGACTTACAGCTCCCTGAAA